>NC_081184.1:156693246-156879594 GCF_029867415.1 Vicia villosa
GCAGGGTAGATTTCGGTTAATTCAATGGTGTATTTTGGTTGTCAAGAGAATCAGTCAATCCAAGCAAGGATTCAAGCAAAGGATCAAGCAAAGGATCAGGCAAAGCAAAGGTTCAAGCATGTCTTCTTCCTCGAGTTCATCCTAGAACGAGGGAACAATGGAGATAACACTCACAACAATCTTCTTCCTCAATAAATCATTCAAGATCAAGGACGTATCAAATTCGAAGCTTACAAATCAAAGTCAACATGGCAGTCACAATATTCATTATCCAAGGATCAATATTTCCAAAGGAGCATTCAAAAAAAAAGGAGGAAAGCACCCGCTAAGTCAAAATGGAAAATTCCATGAAAGAAAACAAAATGACTTAGGCAAAAATTAGGGCATCCCGATGGATCAAATTCAAAGGAATTAGCTCATGCAAAATTAAGGGGAAAAAAACAAAAACAAAGGCAAAAAAACAAAGGATAATCTTGTGACTGCTTGTCATACCCCAAAATTTGCCCTCATATATTTACAAATGTCATTTAATCTCAATCGTAGATCACTAACTCCAAGATAAATAATACAATCGAATACAACACACTTGCACACACTCACCTCTAGGGAACACCCCTCTTGGTTGCCTTTCGAATAAAAAGGGTCTTGTCTCTCAAAAGAAAGTAAAAAAGAATAGAAAAGACCAAAACTTAGGGTAAATTAGTGTTAATTTGCTTGCTCAATAAAAAAACAAATAAAAAAGCTTTTCATATCATTTTTTTTCAAAATAAAGGCTATACTTTCATTACAAGTTAAAGTCCTTTTCAAACTTTTTTCTTCTAATGCACTTCACACTTTTTAAGCAAACAAATGAAAATGAGTTAAGCAAATTAAGAGCCCGTAGATAACTACGGATGAAAAGGGTGCTAACACCTTCCCTTTTCATAACTTACCCCCCGAGCCCGTTTATTTAAAAAAGGTCTTTTTTGGTTCTTTTTTACCTTCCAAGATATTGGATAAAATAAAAGTCGATGGCGACTCATGCTCACCGCAACATTGCTTGCGAAATAAAAAAGTTGGTTTCTCTCACCGAGTTACAGAACTGGCGACTTTGCTGGGGATAGATAAAAAGAGGGGTTACCTTAGAGCTTATATCATTAATATTTGTTTGTTTTGTGTGCTTTACTTTTAAGAGTTGTTTGGGTATTTGCTCGTGTGAAAGATCCTACACCCGGATCTAGTGTACTTAGGTATATGGCATGAGGCTAAGGAGACTGTACAGCGTATACCGCTATGGTTGATATGGTAGCCATCGTTAGTGTGACACTTTGGTTTGTCCTGATGTTCCTTGGGATCCGACTCGAGGAAACATTTGGCTGCTGTGTGGTGTCGTTAAGCACTAATTTGCCCTTAGAACCCTAGTTGAACTTTACTTGGGCCTTTTAGAAAGTAGCGAGATGGCTGGCTTTGGTTCAGACCGGAGTTGGTGGATACTCGAAGCTACACTCATATGGATTGGACTTTCAGGACGTTTTCGGTCAGTGATTCAATTGCTGAACTGAAATAGTGCCTTCGAGAAAGGTCAATGATATGAGCTTCCTAGAACCCGATCTTTATCTAGGACAGGTTGAGCCAATTAAACTTCAGTGGGAAGAGTACTTACCTGTGGACTCCATACAAGCCTTTAAACTTAAGGACACTTGTGTGACTTGATTGTTATCTAACCGTCCTTGCAGGATTTGTTTATACCCTAACCGTTTGGTTTCCTTGCAGGATTTGTTTATACATTAACAATTTGGTTTCCTTGCAGGATTTGTTTATACCCTAACCGTTTGGTTTCCTTGCAGGATTTGTTTATACCTTAACAATTTTGTTTCCTTGCAGGATTTGTTTATACCCTAACAATTTGATTTCCTTGTAGGATTTCGTTTGAACTATTTGTAGAACTTACTCGTCCTCGCCACCTTGTACTTAATGCATGACATTACGACATCATAACATAGCATATTGACTAACCTTTTTCAAGGATCTTATGGATTTAGGGTGCACAATTTAAAGTGCTATTAAGGAAGTATTATCAAAAGCCAATTTCCTATCAAGGGGCAAGAGGATTTATTTCCCTCTAGCCAGATGCCTTTAAACTCGAAAGTACAGTCTCCTGGATCAGAGGCTATGACCCGCTTGATATGGTGAGCTTGGTTCTTATAGAAGGACGTTCAAAGAGACAAGCCAAAGTTCTTCATACAAAGATGCGACCAAATTCAGTTTTAATGTTGCAAACTAGATTCCACGAAAGATCCTTAAAAACATTGCATCGTCATACATACATATCATTGCATAACAAGTTTCCAAACAACAAGTTTCTCATCTTTTTCCTCAAATCCCTAAAGATGGATGCTTAAAACTCCTGTGTGGCTTCATCGGTATCTTCCCTTGGGAGTAATTTGTAGTTTCAGATACGAACGTTTGGATTGTTCTCTACTCTGGGGTACTTGGCCAGTCGATTAATGATTTTCAGCCATTCATAAACAAGATTCAAGACCTAATTGATGCAAAGGTTATCACATTCACACCTGCAAACCAGATTTGAAGTCCTCCTGCGACTCAACGGATCTTCTGAAGCAATAAGTCCATACAGAGAAGATCTCATCAACTTTGACAATTTCTACATCATCATGCATGTTCATGCGTAATCTTTCTTGTTTTGATTCAATACTGCTTATATGTCATACTTGTTTGTTTTTTAACTATAATAATGATGCATTTAATATGTTTGTCTTGAAAAAATTCATTCGCTCTCGCTCTAACATGTTTTTCTTTGCTGGTGATACCAAACTCTCGGTGATAAAGCATGATGACTCAAATGGTGCTTTCGAGTAAAACCCTGTTGATGATGTACAAGCATTGTTTAAAATCCCCAAACACTGGAGATATAAGGAATTTAATCCCTTGTCAACCCCTTTGAGCCTTAAAGTAGGAGTTTCTTTTCTATACGAAAAACCCTCACATTTAACCCAGGGGCAGGGTAGTGTTCAGCTAACCTGATCAAGCGTTCAAAATTCATCAGGAGAACGCATCCAAGGATACAACAATGGGCATCCTTCAAAAGTTCAATGAACGTCGAAACCTCAATGGTTATGCCTCACATTAAGAGGTCAAAATATGACTATACCACAATGGTTATCCCTCGTCAACCAAGAAATAAGGCGGTCAACGAATCAAGACGTTTAAGGATCTTATGACTTGTTCAAAAAAAAAGAATGAATCGAAAAAGAAAAAAAAAAGAGAAAAGAGAACCTGCTAAGTCGACAAACTTGAAAACAAGTGACATAGGAGAAAATTAGGGCACCCCGCTGGACTTCAAACCCGAAATTCAAAAGAATTTGTCCAGGTAAAAGTTAGGGAAATAAAAAGCCAGAAAAGAAAGGATTGCGAAAAAAAGATCCTTAACAAAAGAACAAAGTCGTGTGATCAGACACCAAATACAAAAGGTAGAGTGACTGCCACCTCATCGATTCCTCAATCGTCTCAAACTCCTCTTGAAGGATGAATACTCGCATCAAGTCAACTGAACTTAGGTTGGAGAACATCACGAAGGGGGTGGGCACCAACAAAATTTTGAGCCTAAAAATATTTTTTCTAAAAACCGTGAACCTGGCCACGTTACAACCCTCAAAAGTCCTAATTGAAGTAGGGTTAATTCGAAAGCATACTGTAAAGAGAATACGGTAAACTGACTCCTAGGAGTTTTGCTAAAACGCTTGAGTTGGTATCACACCACCTTTCACAAAAAAATCGTTGTTTTGACATCCTTTCAATTTTTTTTTTAAAAAACTTCAAGACAAACATGAACTTTGCATTAGAATTATATTTCTCATAATAAACATTCTTGTATATGAACAAGTACTTGATACCAGGAAAGCTTCCATCATGAATTGCAGATGAAAAGTCTAATACTCTCAAGTGACAAATTGTCTTCAAAACTCCGTTGAGTTCGAGTGAGAGTATCTCAAATACTGATCACCCTTAAGGGTACAAAAGAAGTCTAATACTTTGTTGAATAATTCAGTCGATATGGGGCAATCAGGTCAAGATTCGAAGAATCTCTCAAAAGTGTTGAACAATCAGGAGATCTCTAAAAAACTGTTGAACAACCAGGGGAATCCACCCAAGCGTAGTCAAAACTACCATCAACCTTGACCAAGATGGGGCATTATTCCTAAGTTCATGATGTTGGGGCATGTTGCTTATGATAGCACAAATCTCAGAAAGTCCTCCTGACAGACAAAGTTGCTTCAGAAGTGCACCGAAAAGCAAAAATATTTCTTACGCCTGACTCAGTTTAGTAAAGGCCAATATATACAAGGGGAATGACATCTTCCTATCCCATTCATCTGGAGAAATCAAGTCAAGATTCAGAGAATCTCTCAAAAGCGCTGAATAACCAGAGGGGCAAGTCTATTACTTGGGGGCATGTTGCCTTAATTAGAAATCTTAGCAAAAGCTACTTACTTACTAATATCAGATGGTGTCAGTATCACTCTCTCATCCAAAGTACAAAGTCTAGTAACTTCGAGCATCAGGTACACCAAGCTACCAATACCAGGGGCAGATAAACTTCTGCATACAAAGGGTCACTTTTGGTTAAGAAAATGTTTTTCAAACAACAAGTGACGAAATATTTGAAGACATGGGGGCAATGAAAAATTGTAATCTCAGGGGATCTAAAAAAAGTCCCCACAGAGCAATCCTCAAGAAGTTATCTTCTCCGACATAGTTTATTCAAACTCACTATCTCCAGTAAGGTTGACACTCACAGATGAAATCTAGTCAGATAGTACATCGGAAGGTTATCCATCTCCAGTCAGGGCGCATCAAGATCAGATCCTTCACATTACTTTCATCCTCAGGCGGTAATAAAAAATCCTCAACTGAGTAACCTTGCACATAAGGAAAGAATTCCCAACAAGGTCATTCTAAGATCAGAAGCATTGTAATCATCTCCAGCAACAAACAGAGATGTATTTTCTCAATCAGACTGCTAAACAAAGTTATCAATCACACGGTTGTATCCATACAACATTCATTCAACTACATAGCTCTTCATACATTGTTCATGATACATCATGACAAATACATACCCGACATACAAAATTCTCATTTATTTTGAGAACTTAATTTGCACCATGCATCACATGCATCATGACATTGCATAAAACTAACTTCTCCTTTTCAGGTTATTTCACAATCAACATTACTGTCTAGATACAGTGCAGGGACAATCAAGACAACGATTTAATCCTGACACTCATTCAAGACATACCTAATCCTGACACTTAGTTCAGAAGAAGACAAAGACAATGGAGTCACCAACAATGGAGTCACAAATTGATCACCGACAATGGAGTCACAATTGATCATGACAATGGAGTCAAAATGATCACGGCAATGGAGCCACCGACAATGAAGTCACAATTGATCACGACAATGGAGTCAAAATAATCACGACAATGGAGCCACCGACAATGGAGTCACCAATTGATCATGACAATGGAGTCACCAATTGATCAAAATGATCACAGAAATGGAACCATCGACAATGGAGTCACAAATTGATCATGAAAATGGAGTCAAAATGATCACAGCAATGGAGCCACCGACAATGGAGTCACCATTGATCACGACAATGGAGTCAAAATGATCACGAAAATGGAGCCACCGACAATGGAGTCACAAATTGGTCATGATAATGGAGTCAAAATGATCACGACAATGGAGCCACCGACAATGGAGTCACAAATTAATCATGACAATGGAGTCAAAATGATCACGGTAATGGAGCCACTGGCAATGGAGTCACTAGCAATGGAGCCACTGACGATGGAGTCACAATCAATCACGACAACGGAGTCAAAGAGATCATGACAATGGAATCACGGCAATGGAGCCACCAATATAGTCCCGATTTTTAGTAATAAGAGGTGGTCAAGACAACGGAGTCAATGATCTAATCTTAATACTTCGGCAATGGAGCCAACAATTCAATTTAGGAACAATTCAGAGGAGATTGAGGATAAGCAAGTCAGATACATCCTAACGAACAGTTCATTCTCATGTTCTCATATACCCGTCATCTTCAGATGCAGTCTAACATACGACTACACTCTGACCTTCTTATCTTCAAAATCAGATGGCATCTTTAAGCCAATCTTAGACAACATTCTGTCAACATTCATATGACATCTTTAAGCACATCTCTGACAATACTTTGCCAACACCTAAATAGCATCTTTAAGCCCATCTCTGGCATAAGTTCTTGCATCAGCAAGGGCAAATTTCTGGGTATTCTAGTGTTCAATACTCTTCCACCTTTAGATTCCGACAAGCACACAAGACAATCTACATCCTCAGGTTTAAGAAGATTGAACAGGGGCAACTGTCATACCCCAAAATTTGCTCTCATATATTTATCAATGTCATTTTATTTCGAATAAGTGACATAGTCCAGTTGGTAAGGATTTGAGAGTAAGAGGTATAAGAGTGAGAGGTCCCGGGTTCGAATCTCATTTTTGACGTTTTTCCTTTTTATTTATTTCTAACTTTAGTTTTAATTTTATTTTCACTAATTACTAAAAAAACACAAAAATAAGTTTTTATATATTTAGGTATTGTTTTCGTATTTATTTATTATTAAAAAAAAATATTTCTTCACTTTTATCCACTTTTTATTAAAAAAAATCATAAAAAACCAAAAAAATTATTATTAGATGTTATTTCTTATTTTAGTTTTATAGTTATTATGATTTCAATAATGTTACCATTACCATTTAAATTTAAACTAAAAAAAAATTTTAAAAAAAAAAATCAAACCTCTTCATCACTTCCCAACATTTACACGACAAAATCATTAGTATTCCAAAACAAGCTAAGACAAGAATCATAAAAAATTGAAAGAAATTAATTAGGTAGACAAAAGTCTTAATGTGATAAGTTGACTTGTCCAATTCTATAAGAAGAGAGGACCCTCACGACCAAACCAACCATTGACCCTTTCCAATCTACACGTACATACCCACAAACTAAGTCTTATGCTATACAAACCTGTTCACCTCTTTCACGTACAATGCCATTCACAAACTAACCTCAATCTCAAAAAACCTGCAGCTTTTTGATCAACACCAATTCACGAAACAATTTTTTCTAATAGCAAATTACAAGAGGTTCAAACAAATTAGCATATGAATTAAAATAATATGGTTTGTTATTTTGTTTTGAATACAGGAGAAAATAGAAGAAGGAGACTGGAAACACACAAACAACAACACCGACGCGCTCCGACGGCAACAACAACAGTACCGTCCAATCCACTACCGACTGGTCTCATTTCCGATCGCCACAGGACGAATCCGACGGATCCATCTTCAGAAGCTCCAGCCGCCGCGCAATACACCGGAACTGACGCAACCTCTCAATCCCAACAGCGACACTCGTCGTCCGCTCCCCCCACTGGCAGCATCATACCACCACCGGTAATCTTCTTCTCTAAATCTGAACCGTTGCCGTGGGTTTACCGCGTCTCTACGACCTGTTATATGCATCCGCCGTTGAAGCTTTGAGGTAACCTTTTGTTTTCATGTTTAGAGTGAGAGAAGAGATATGAGTTTGTGGTTACAAGGGTAAAATTCATGTCCATAAAACTATAGCATTTTAGTGGTGATACTTATCTTGTTTTTATTTTCATTATTATAATAGTAGGCTAGGTGTTAGCATCTAAGTGGTTGTTATTTATTTTTATTTTAATTAAAAAGAAAAAGAAGATGGAATAGAAAGGGAGACGTGAGAGATGAGAAAAAGGGAGAACACCCTTTTGTTTTACTTCCTTAACATGTCTATTATTTTTTAATCTAGCAGAATAAGTAGTACTAGGTTTTGGATTAATTTCAATATTACAAATGTCTTGAAAATAGGTCAGCCTCACTTTTAGTTTTTTTTTAGATTTTTAATTAGCTTAGGTTATTTTGTAGTTTTATAATTAAAAAATACAAAACACACAAAAAATGCTTTTAATTCACTTGATCGTCAAATATTTTTAGTTACTATGTTATTTAACTTAGGTTTAATTTTTTAATCATAATTCAATTAACTAAAATATTCAAAAAACACAAAAACTTGCATTTAATTCAAAAACACAAAAAAATATGTTAGTATTTAAAATTTTATTTCTCATATATAAAAATACCAAAGAATATGTGTTATTAGACTAATTAGATTCTATCAAAGAATACAAAAATATAAAAAAAAATATGTTGTTTGATTTTATCTTTCGGTTAGAGTTTAATATGCTTATTTTTATATTTTCTTTAAATAATTTTGATTAATATTTGTTAGTATATTTTTGTTATTTATGCGTCATTTCCTATATCCATACTAATATTTGCTTGTTTTTATGATGTACTAGAGCTATTGGACCATTCTTTGGACATTTATAAGCTGTTGTTAATTTTTGTACATATTTGTTTCCGTCTTAATTTTTTGGTTTAAATTTGTAATCCCCCTTTTCCAAAGCCCTTCCTAATAGTTAGGACCCTAAATTCATGCTTTTACTTTCCTGCAATGTTTACCTGTGTGTGTTAGTAAAGTAGGGCGTGGAAAGAAATTTAATCTCAATCGTAGATCACTAACTCCAAGATAAATAATACAATCAAATACAACACACTTGCACGCACTCACCTCTAGGGAACACCCCTCTTGGTTGCCTTTCGAATAAAAAGGGTCTTGTCTCTCAAAAGAAAGTAAAAAAGAATATAAAAGACCAAAACTTAGGGTAAATTATGGTTAATTTGCTTGCTCAATAAAAAAATAAAATAAAAAAAGCTTTTCATATCATTTTTTTTCAAAATAAAGGCTATACTTTCATTATAAGTTAAAGTCCTTTTCAAACTTTTTTCTTCTAATGCACTTCACACTTTTTAAGCAAACAAATGAAAATAAGCTAAGCAAATTAAGAGTCCGTAGATAACTACGGATGAAAAGGGTGCTAACACTTTCCCTTTTCATAACTTACCCCCCGAGCCCGTTTATTTAAAAACGGTCTTTTTTCTGTTCTTTTTTACCTTCCAAGATATTGGATAAAATAAAAGTCGGTGGCGACTCATGCTCACCGCAACATTGCTTGCGAAATAAATAAGTTGGTTTCTCTCACCGAGTTACACTGCTAAATTAGCAAAGCTTCCCATCAATGCTTGGATCTCTACAACACTTTTCATCGGTGCTTGGATCTCTACTAAGGCTTCTGCTCAACATCAAAACTGAAACGATTCTCCATTGTTTCTTAAAATCGTGAACCAGGCCAAATTACAACATTTAAAAGTCCTAATTGAGGCAAGGTTAACTACGAAAGCATATCAAGCAGGATTCTGTTATACTGACTCCTAGGTTTGTTAAAACTATTTCTAATCACTACGCTTCTTCAAACATTCATTTCTAATCATCCAGTCCTAATTCATAACGGACTTCGATTCCAAGACTTGCGTACGCCTTGCGTTAGAGTTACTTCTCGAAGGATACAAACATCATCTATGAATATACACTTAGCATCAAGGAGATCCCGAAATTGGTTTAATCAAAGGCGATCATTTCTAATAAAGACTCTTGAATGGGGGAACCACATCCAGAGGGTTCTCTTAAACAGGTGCCAAATTTCAAGGATTATAGGGGCATGCGATCAAAGATCCTATTAACTAGGGGCATTCATCCTAAAGGTTCAATCGACTTGGGTTACATCTCGATAACAAACAGGGTCATGTCAAACATGGGAAGAATTCAAATTCAAAAGGATAGAACACTATGGATAACCCTCCATATCCTGGAGATCAAGGGCATACCCTTCAATCTAAACGTTGAAACATACGACGAGGTTATTTCTCGGGGCACTTCCTTCATGGCTTGGAGATCATAGGAATCTTTTTCCACTAAACATTAGGGTATTGGATATCAAATCCATAAGGTAAACAATTAAAAAGGTTAAAGGTGTGGAGAACCTCGAAAGGTTAAAGGTGTGGAGAACCTTGAAAGGTTAAAGGTGTGGAGAACCTCAAAAGGTTAAAGGCGTGGAGTATTTCAAAAAAAAAGCCAAATTGGGGCAAGGCGCACAACATAAGGAAAAGGAGTTCTCACACTTTACAACATCGAACAAATCTTTCTCCTAACTACGATTTTCAAAATTCACAAAAACAGGGATTGAGAAGTCGCGCTAGCATCACACCCCACCTTATCAAACAAACCTACAACTCCAGCGAGTTATATACGCTATGGTTATCAACAACCTATCATTGGAGCATCATGCAAATACATATAAATCATGCATTACATACATTGGTTGATACATTACACCACACCTTTTTTAGGTAGTCTTCTTTAGGACAATTCTTACTATCCTTTCTAGGAACCTCTTCAGGCAGTCCTATATAAGACAAATTGTCATCCTTTCCAAGAACCTTTCCAGGTGGTCTTCTTTAAGACATTCTTTTTCTAAGAACCTTTCTAGGTAGTCTTTTCTAAGACATTCATTGTTATTTCCAAGAACCTTCTTAGGTAGTCTTTTAAGACATCTTTCATCCTTTCTAGGTAGTCTTCTTTAAGACATTCCTTATCATTTGCTAAAAAACCTTTTCAGGTATTCTTCTTTAAGACAAATTTTATCCTTTCTAAGAACGTCTTCAGGTAGTCTTCTTTAAGACAAATGTTCATATCCATTCCGGAAACCTTTTCAGGTAGTCTTATAGAAGTCATTATTTCATTCCCCTCGTTAAATCAATCAACACATGCATGAGCATAAACATTATCCGCATACATAAACATTACCAAGCCGACATAAGCATAGTCGTGGTATAGGGGCAAACATGAATTAAACAAGATTCAATGGGCTTAAGGAGATAAAATCTCGGGATTGCATCAGCATACATACATACGCAATAGCATATACATATCATCTAGTGCATTCACATACTACAAAACCCCAGTTTCCGACCCTCGAGTCGCGAATTTCCAACCCTCGTGTTGTGATTGGTTTGTTTTCTGACCCTTGAGTCGCGAGTTTCCAACCCTCGTGTTGTGATTGGTTTGTTTTCTGACCCCCGAGTCGTGCGTTTCCGACCCTCGTGTTGTGATTGGTTTGTTTTCTGACCCTCGAGTCGTGAATGTCTGACCCTCGAGTCGTGAGTTTCTAAACATATCATTTTCTTTCCGACCCTCGAGTCGCGAGCATCATCTTCATACATCTACAGGATACCGTCAAGGACTTTATGCGGATAAACTTGCTAGCGCTATAGCAAGTGAATCTTTTTCATGCAGGTAAGTTTGCTAGAACTATAGCAAATGATTTCTCTTATGCAGGTAAGCTTGTCCGAACCAGGGCAAGTGACTCCTATTGGTGCAGGTAAGCTTGTCCGAACAAGGGAGGGTGACTCCTATTGGTGCAGGTAAGCTTATCCAAACCAGGTCAAGTGACTCCTATTGGTGCAGGTAAGCTTGTCCGAACAAGGGCAAGTGACTCCTATCGGTTCAGGTAAGCTTGTCCGAACAAGGGCAAGTGACTCCTATTGGTGCAGGTAAGCTTGTCCGAACAAGGGAAAGTGACTCATATTGGTTCAGGTAAGCTTGTCCGAAAAAGGGAAAGTGACTCCTATTGGTGCAGGTAAGCTTGTCCGAACAAGGGCAAGTGACTCCTATTGGTGCAAGTAAGCTTGTCCGAACCAGGGCAAGTGACTCCTATTGGTGCAGGTAAGCTTGTCTAAACAAAGGCAAGTGACTCCTATTGGTGCAGGTAAGTTTGTCCGAACAAAGATAAGTGACTCCTATTGGTGCAGGTAAGCTTGTCCAAACCAGGGCAAGGGACTCCTATTGGTGCAGGTAAGCTTGTCCGAACCAGGACAGGTAATCCTATTGGTGCATGTAAGCTTGTCCGAACCAGGGCAAGTGATTCCTATTGGTGCATGTAAGCTTGTCCGAACCAGGGCAAGTGATTCCTATTGGTGCGGGTGATCTTGCTAGAGCTATAGCAAGTGATCCTTTTGGGTTACACAAACTACGAAAACTTACTAGAACTATAGTAAGTGGGGTTTCACAAACTGCGAAAGCTTGCTAGCACTATAGCAAGTTAATTATCTTTTACACAGCAAACAGCGAACCCTCGCTATTGCTAGCTACTCTCATTCATCACGTTAGTACCTCGGCAGTGATCTTCTTCAAGACTACAAAGGGTTTCACAAAGGGTTTTACAACAGGGCTTTACAAAGGTTTCTTCAATTGGGTTTATGCATCACGTTAGTCCCTCGGCAATGATCTACTTCGAAAATACAAAGGGTTTTACAACAATGTTTTCAAAGGGTTCCACAATTGGGTTTATCACGTTAGTCCCTCGGCAGTGATCTTCTCCAAAACTTCATCAATAACAAGAAAGGGTTGTATTTTTCTTTTCCAAAGTTACTAACATACTTCAACTAACATAACTAACAGTCATGCATCATTCAATTGACATACCTCATTCATACATAATGCATACATTGCTCTCATTTATTTTGAGAAATCTCACTGCATCATACATCACCTGCATCATGACATCGCATAAAATTCAAGTTGCCTTTTTAGGCCATGCTACAATCAAAACACGTGGTTCATTCTAAAAGGTATCATGTGTCACATTCAAAAAAAGAATGGTATTTACCTTGGGTGGCATTTTTAAGCCCATCTCCCACGAAACTTTTTCCCGACAAATGCAAATTTCAGGGCACCTCAGTGTTCAATTATTTTCTACCTTTATATTACGATAGGCAGACGTGCCTATCTGACTTTTCAGGTTTTAGAAGATTAAACAGGGGCAGCTGTCATACCCCCAAATTTGCCCTCCTCTTTTCATCTTCAATGACTCAAGGTTCAAGGGTTTATTCAAGCAACATTCTCGTATCCTAAATTAGGGTTTACACTTTATCAAAAGAGTTTGAATCTTTGAGGCCTCAAATGGATCTCAAGGTGTCTCATATGTCTCAAAGCATCTCCATGTCAATTATCAAGCTTCAATCCCAAGGATTTCTCATTCAAATGCTTAGGTGATCCACAGTCGACTAGTTTGACCTAAAAGTCAACTATGGTCAAAGTACAGTCAAAACTCCTAACTTTTGGTAAACATCAAGTATTTGAGGTTATATCCATCATTTGATCAAAGGTTGATCATGATCCATTAATAAAAACTCAGAAATGAACCAAGTCAAAAGGTTCAAATTAGGGTTTTTTATAGAAGAAAGTCAACTCAACTTTGACTGGCCATAACTTTCACATGGAGTATCAAAAATTTCCCAACCAAAGCCTATTCTGAAGGAAATTGGATTCTATATAACTTTTTCTCTCACAGGCCAAGGCTAAAAATTCTTCATTCAAGAGATATGGTCAAAGAGATTATAGGTCCTCCAAAAAAAGTCAACAAAAACACCTTTTGGGTCAAAGCTCATAACTTGAGCATGGAAGCTTCAATTGAGATGAAACAAAAAGGATCATTTAGAGGACACTCTAAGCTTTCCAAAAAGTCCTAGAGAATGGCCATATGACAAAAATTGAAAGAGATATGCTTGGTACAAGTTGGGCGATTTTGAGGAAATGCATTGAATACAAATTGAGCATTCTTGTATATTCTCCAAATGGGCCCATATTTCTTTGATCCAAACTTGATTCTATCCTTGGTAGAAGTCTCCTGGCTCTATCCCATGCCTTTTTATTATTTATTTTATTTATCTTGATTTAATTCATTTTAAATTCAATTTAATTAAAATAAATAATGGAAAATCAAAGATTTGGTTTTAAGTCTATTATAGGATCAAAATATCAAGATTATATCAACATAATTAGGTTGAAATTTTTGATTAAGAGAGATTAGAAAGAGAAGAATGAAATTAAAACTAAAATTGGAAAGCTTGGATGTTGATTTTCAATCATGTGCCAATCTCCCTAAATCATTGAAATATGATTCAATTTGTGAGCCAAATTCATCTTACATATATAGTTAAGGGATCCAGACCTAAAAAAGGGGGAGAAAAAAGATTGCAGCCCTAGAACACGTAAAAAAAAAGCTCACAAAATACCAAAAGGGAGTAAAATCGGTTTGATGATTAAAGGAGGATTCAGAAACTTTTGAAGGCTCAAAAACGATCCTTGGAGATCCAGGAAGTTGTTCCAATCATTCTCAAGGCTTGTGGCACCTGGATTTTTGCCCAACACCACACGGTTTGCACCAAAAGTTTCTTGAATTCAATCATGTTCATACACCGATTGTAAATAGCATATGAATATATATTGTGAATCGTGACGATGTTTAGAAGCCTCCTGTATCATTTAATTCGTATTTAGTCACAGGTTCATGATTATGCCATGGCTAGAATTTTTGAGCTTTGGATTGGGAACTCTGGTTACACAAAAAAATTGGCTGAAACTAGCGGTCTTGTTGGATTCGTAAGGTGATTTACATTTGATCTGGGTTATTCTCTTGCGTTATTTGGTGATGTTTTACAGGTTGATGGATGGAAGGCCTATGGCAACGCAAAATAACCGTTGCTAAAAGTCTGTATATTCTGAAAAAATGCAGGTTGAAGATGACAGAGTGCTGGGCGCGAATCTGGTTTCGTTTGAATTTCCACGATGATATTTTTTTATATATTTATTCTGTTTCGTGTTATTATCACTAACGTGGTCCAGTTCAGACGGCAAGGGGTATATGTTCATGACTTCCAAGACACGAGTTCGATTCTGGCCCTGGGCGTGTTTTGTTGTTTTTTCTCTATTTCTTTGATAAAACTTGCAGATCCAGAGTATGTTGAGTGCGCATCCTCACCATGGACCGTCATGCCCTCACCATTGGATCTCCACGAAGACGGATCTGAAGGCCTGTTGTTGCTCCCCCATTGTGGACCTTGAAAAACTAAGCAATACTGGACTGTAACGCCTCCACCGGATCCAGTGTACGCCGTCAATAAACCCCTACGATGCACCTTCGGATATAAGCCACCAGATCAATTGCAAAGCCACATCCAAGGGATCAAAACGCAGCTCCACCATGCACCTTCAAAAGCCAGCAATACAGGATCAAGGCCAGGTTTTTAATTGTTTTTATTTATTTGTTTAATAGTATAATTAAATCAATGTATTTTTAAACTTAATTTAAGTTGATTAAATTAATAATATAATTAAATTAGGATTAGGCTTATTTTCTTGATTGTTCGACTATTTCGATTTAATTTATTTAATCGGTTTAAACCATTATAAATCACAAAAAAAAACCCTAGATAGGTTATCAATGCATTAGAGTTCGCCCAATCCCATTGGCCATTTGGCCAAAATATTAGGATTCTATTTATTATTAGTTCCGACTGAATTAATCGGTCGCAATGGTTAATAGTCCACTGGTCCTTAGTTAATTTTCTCTTCGATCTGATCATATCTAATGATCGCATTGGCGAGAAATAAAGCAATAAAATACAAAAATGAAATTCGTTATCATGTAATAATCAAATCTATTGGTTATGAGGGAAAATGATAAAACTAATAATTAATAATTATTTAAAATACATGCATTTGCTATTCGTGATAATAGAATCTATCGATTAGAATGGTTAGCAATCCTTCATTCAATTCGTTAACTATGGTGATCAAACCTATTGATCATCGCAACTAACGATAAAATATTAAATCAGGGTTGTACGCTAAATTTCAAAACACATCTCTTTCACAAAACTACGGATTTTCAAAACTTGCGATAAGGTAATTCAAAATACCTTGCAAACCACAAAACTCAAAACTACGATAAGGTAACTCAAAATACCTTCAAACACCTTCATATTAAATTCTAAGGCGTACAATCCTGTTCCCCGAACTACGTAGACTCTGATCCTCCATAAGGAGGTACGTAGGCACTTGGCAGCAAGGCGAGTCCCCCTCCTCAAAACTCTAATCATGTTCAAATATTTGCCTCTAACCTTATTACTTTCTGTCACCTTTCTTTATAATTTTGCCATAAACCTTCACTTTACAATGCAACCCTTAGGAAAGGGTTAAGGGTGCCTAACACCTCCCCTTAACCTGATTATAATAATCTTACCCTGAATCTTTAAACTGCATAGAGTTTCCTATTCGCCCTGGTAGAATAGGTGGCGACTCTAAAAAGTTAATTTTAGGGCAGGTTGCTACACATATATGCCACCCTAACAAGAGGAATGGACCGTCGAGCCATGCGACGTTAAACGAAGCGCTTAGTGGGAGGCAACCCATGCTTTTAATAACTTAGTTTTCTTTTTTTCTTTGCTTGTTTTGTTTTTCAGGAAATAAAAAGTGGGCCTTTCTGGTGAATGCTAGGAAGCTACAGTTAGAGTGCACTATCCTCCGTGAGTCACCTCTCTCGGGCTTGTTCTGAAACATTGGGGACAATGTTTAGTTCAAGTTTTGGGGAGGATTTATTCTTGCATTTTTCTTTTTATGTTTTTGTTATGATGTGTAAAACCATACATTGAGTTTTTCTAAATTTGACCGAAATTTTTACTTTTCATAAGAGTTTTTGATCTAAAAAGCAATCGGGAATAGTATATAGAGATGAAGAGATGGTTGGTTGAGTTCAGGAAGTTCGAAATAATGTGACAAAAAGGGGGTTTGTTTGAACACCCTTGGTTTCCTAAAAAGAGATACGAGTCTAACGTGTAGATTTGTACCATAGTGCTTGAATCCTGAGAAGTACTCCTTGAGTAGTTTATTTTGACTGTCTGGCATAACTCAAATTCACGTGCATGATGACTGGTTGAGAAAAATATACAAAGTTGGCACCATATGATGAAAAGGCAGTAAAAGGCAACCGGCTCGCTAAGTTGGGTAACCCTCACCCGGTTATTCAGCCCAAAGGAGGTTGATCCCCAGCGTCGTCCAAATAAGGATAATACACAAACTGAAAAGTTTTGAAAATTTCATCGTTAATCGTTACTTATTTGGTGCCTGAAAAAATCAGAAAGCCTTGATTAGTCTCATGCATGTGATGATCATCATAAATTTGCATTGGCTTAATTTGATTGTCCAAATGAAAGAGGAGGAAAATCGGAAAAAGACTTAAGTACAAAGCATAGTTAGAGAGGTATCCAAAAGGGGAGCTCAGAGTTTAAATGTTCTTGCAGAAACTCTTCGCGTCATGTGAATGTCGGACTAACAGTCTCTTGATCAAAAGGAACAGAAATCTCACGTATGAGTACCGGTATGCTGTGATGTTCATTTTCTATTGTAATAATCGCTTGAGGTCAAACAACGGTTTAAGTTTTGGGGAGTTTGATCAGTGGTTTTTACACGTTTATTTACCGTTGATTTTAGTCGTCTTTGCTTGATATTGTCAAGTGTTTTACTTCATTCTTCTACATTTTATGCTTTGGTTGTGTATTGTACTGTTTGCAGGCTCAACGAATAAATCGAGACAAATCAATGCGAAAAGGTACAACAAGCAGAGTTTTTAAGGAAGTGAAAAATCATGCTACAGGAGGCCTGACGCGGCCACCCATGTAACCTGACACCGGCCATGTAAGGATGAAGGGGGGCCAAGAAAATACAAAAAAAATAAAAGTCACGGGGCTGACACGGCTCGTGTTAGCAAGTGTGAGATCTGGAAATTTTCAGCATGTTTCTCATCGTGACAAGCGTGTAGTATTTTGATCATAACTAGAGCTTCATAACTCGGAATGACGCAGTTCCGGTGGCAAAATTTCGCTAACATAAAGGGCTACAACTTTGCTGAAGAACTCAAAGCAAAATTCTGAAGTTAAGGGCTGACACGGCCCGTGTTACCTAACACGGGCACCCGTGCCAGCAGTGTTGGGAGTGATTTCGAAAATTTAAGTTCAGAAGGCCAACACGGCCACCCGTGTTGCCTGACATGGGCAGTGTTGGCTAAAACGCTGATTTTGATGATTTTTGTGATTTTTATTAAGTGTTGACCCAAATAGGCATTTTGGGCAGTTCAGACAAAGACCAATGGATTTTCACTATAAAGAAGAATTTTTACGAAGGAAAAAGATGACTTTTTGGCCAGGAGAAGACACGATTGAAGATTGGAGAAAATAAGGGTTTGGGAGAGAAGAAGGTTTTCATGAACGGAAGCGATTGAAGATCAACTTTCATCTCAATTCTTGTAATGTCTCTATTTTATATTTTGTTTTCTTTGAACAATATGAGTAACTAAATCCTAATGCTAGGGGGTGTCCCTGATTGGATCATGTAATGACTTCGAATTCCCAATTTCCTCAATTGCATGTTTTATTATTCGATTTGATTGTACAATGTTTTTATACTTTCTTTATCGGACAACCAAGGATTGATTTACGGTTAATGATTTGCTGGACCGCGGTTGTTAAGGTTTTTGTACGATTAAATTATAGTAGATATCACCTAGGAATAGGGATACCCTATAGTTACCGGTTAACTCTTGATAAAACAATTGCTTGATTTCATAATAAATCTTTAAGGAATTAGGATTTAGGTTGAATGTTCAAAGGTTTTCCCGCTAAGGAATTAGGGGAAAAATATCCTAAAGGGTTGGTAATTGAATAATATGAACTTGTTGAGGAGATATAAAATCCAAGGTTATTATAGGGGCAGTCACACACTTAAACCCTAGCATAATACTCATATTTGTCAAAAAGCCAATTTACTTTTCGGCTTATTTTAATTATTTTTTACTGACAATTTGCAAACAAAACCCCAACATTAATTTTTGTTTAATTGAACTACAATTTGAACTCGATATTACTACGCAGTCCTTGAGATTGACATTCGGGGAATTTCTCCATTATTATTACAGAGGAAAAATAGTACACTTGCTATTTTACCGATTAGTAAGTGGAACCAATTTCCATCCACACAAACCTTTACTTTATTTCTAATTGTTTCGAGATAGTCTGTATAAATAATGAGACTAATAACATACAATCTGTTGGTTTTATTAGAGATACTTAGAGGGTTTACCAAAGTGCCAATGTCACCAAGGAGGATTTCCAGAAATCTCACGCTCCTTACGTAATAGGGGACACCATATATGGATATTCAGGTCACTCTCGCACACTCCGCATCCGTTTTCTTCCAGTCTTTTATTTCTTTGAACCAGAAAGATTTCCAGTCTCCTCCATCTTCCAACAATGCCTTCAGGTCACCTTCTTTGTTCTCCTTCAAAAGACATAGGTTAGGTCCCAGAGCAATTGCTAAAATGGTAAAAATGCCTTCTTCTATTAAACTCTGTGCTACACAATAGGCAGAACCTGGTTTTCTCGTTACCCCTACCTTTGCTTTTTCATATATCATTTTCTCGGTTTCAGATGAAGAGTAGAAAAAGGATTTACATGCTTCTCTGGTCATTGCTAAGTCCAACACAGTTTCCCCTTTAGTAACGTCCTCAAACGATCTTGATGTGCCAGATCCACCACTCATCATGTACTCATTTATGATAATGTGATTCTTACCAAGGTAATCTTTGTCATTTCTAATCTCTGTATGTTGAATACCTCCTGTTAGTTTTGAACCGCCATTGTTGGTTTTGTCTACATCTTTATTGAGCGGCTTCAACACCTTCCTTTTGATCTTAGAAATGTTTGCCTTCAGTTTGCTCCCTTCCAACCAAATATTGTCCATCTTGGTCTCCAATTTTTTTTTGTCCTCTACGTTAATGAATCTGAAAAATCCAAATTTTTGTCCTCTCCAATCTCTCTTAGGCGGTATCACAATCTCTTCTAACTCACCCAAATCCTTGAATTCCATGTACAAGTCCCTTGCATTCCACTTTTCCCCAAAATCTGTTATGAAAAAGGTAGACATCGAGATCCTCAACACGCCACACTCCTTCTTCACCATGTCCCATTTAACGCCGCGATGATTCCTGTTGTTCCTTCCTCCAACCTTATTCCAGACACCTTCTGTAACTATTGCTTATAAGAAAGAATTGAAAAACTCAGCAATCCTCAGTCTCTCATTGAACACTATTGTCTAATAAAATATGGGGAAATGCAACATGACCTTATGTTCTTTCATCCATACACAACACAATTAATGCACTATGCTATAGTTACTTATCACTATTTGGGTATGGGGCTCCTGCTTTCAACTTATAATTCACTTGATAGAGCCAGTTTAACTTGTTTTTATTTTGATGTCTCTCTGTTCAGGCATTTATTTCAATATCATTCCTTGCAGAGAGCACAACTAAGTTATGGTGAGCCTGATCATGCTATTGAAAGCTTTGACAGAGCTTTAGCTCTAAAGGTCAGTCTTCATGAAGCTTGGTGGTTGGGTTTTATTGTTGCTCAAATTTTCTGCCATTAGCATTATTTGAATACTAGTGTTCAGACACTAACGTGTGTGCGCCCGTGTCCCTTTTTATAATAAGTGTATAATTTCTGCTGAATCTTAAGCTGAATCACTTATGATGCTCAATTTGATACTTAACACAGTTTACTATTTTGTGGTTGTGCAGTCTAATAATGAGGAAGCACAAGATGATAGAAATGCTGCATTATGTCTTGTAAAGAAGATAAATCAACTTCATTCATCAGGCTAGAGTGCTACTCAAAATCGTTATATGATATTCTAGATGATAAGAATGAATGCCCATGAAGGTATTAAGTACTGCTATAACAAGCCTTGTTCAAAATCGTCAATATAATTTAGAAAGGACTTTAGCATGGCATGCTGTAAATTGGATAGTCACAAAATTAATAGGTATGTTGAGAGCTGCATATCGTTTTTTAGTGGCAGTAATTATTTATGTAGTTGATTAATTAATCAACAAAATGGTATTAAAACTTATTATTGTATTGCACGTGCACCTGGAAATAATGGTGTTTAAAACCCAAATTTTATTGATGTACAGACTCCATAACTGTTTGATCATTGGTCATTTTAAAAAAGAAAATCCCTTTTAGAAGTTTTGTGACTATGTCTACTCAAAGTTTGGAATCTTACAAAATTATTATGAGTTTTGTTTTAACATTGTTCATAAATTTTATCATGCCTTTCTGATTGCTATAGGCTCCAGAGAAGTTTGTTTCAGCGGCTGCTAAAAATCTTGGTTGAGAAGTCCCACATTGCTTAGTGTGGTGAAGCAAGGGGGAGACCAATGCTATATATTATGAGTGTTTGATTTTCTTTGTTTTCTTATGCTTTTGTATTAGAGTGTTGTAAAATTTAGTTTAAATATTTGCTTTGTGATAGAGTGGTTGTGAGATTTAGTTTAAATATTTGCTTTGTAAGAGAGGTCTATTTGTTGTAAATTTTTCACATAGTAATAATTCTCTGGTTGTCTATTTAGACAATGGTTGCGGTTTTTCTTCGGTTTTGGAGTTACCACGTTATATTCTTGTGTTAATGGTTGTGTTTTGTTTATTTAATTTTTTCTTCAGCTATGTTATTTCCTAACAGTGCTATCAGAGCTTTTGCTCGATGGGATATCCCAATTCTAAGTATTCTCTGAGGTTGCAGCATTGTCTGATCTTCCACATAAGAAAAAAATTATGATATTGTGAAGGTGTTGAAGAAGGGGTGGTACTGTGAAAGTGTTGTTCAGAGAGGTTCTGGCTAAGGAAAGACTTGGAACTTAGGCGTTTCCGTTGTGACCCACCTCTCTTTCCTAGAAACCTACCTGGTGCACGGTTTGCAGTCTGCGCGCAACTACTATGGCTTATTCAAGTGCTATGAAGTTTGACATAGAGAAGTTTGATAGAAGAATTAACTTTGGCCTGTGGAAAGTACAAGTCAAGGATGTGATGATACAATCAGGATTACACAAGGCGCAAAAAGGAAACACTTCCAACATGGAGGCTGACAAGTGGGAGAAACTAGATTTGAGAGCTGCAAGTGTAATTCGTTTGTGTTTGGAAAAGAATGTTCTCGCGAATGTGCAGAATCTGTCATCAGCCAAGGAACTCTGGGAAAGGCTCGAAGGGTTGTATCAGGCAAAGGACATCTCAAACTGTTTGTTGCTAAAGGAGTAATTCCATACTTTGCGCATGGATGAGGGTAGAAAAATCTCTGATCATATTAGTACTTTGAATAATATTGTTTATGAGATTGAATCTATTAAAGTTGAGATTGATGATGAAGATAAAGCGTTAAGGCTTATTTTGTCCTTTCCACCTTCTTATATTCATCTCAAACCTGTTTTGGTGTAGGGAAAGAAAAGTTGAATTTTGAAGAAGTTGCAACAAAAATTATTTCTGAAGAAAGGAGGATGAAAAGTGATAAAAGTACTTCATCAAACTCGGTGTTGCTAACTAGAAGTGGGGCTAATGGGAAGAAGATCCATGCAAATAATATGGTGTGCTGGAAGTGTAAAAAGTTTGGGCATTTAAAGAGAAATTGTCCAGGTGGAGCAATATCTGAAAAAGACTCTAAGGCAAGTGCTAGCAACGTCTCCCTTGTTTTGGGAGATGATGGGGATCCTTTTTAGAAGATAAGGTGTGTCCTTATGGTATTTTCGCTATACCATGCAAAAGAACAAATCATTGATAGCGAATTCAGAACAACACACGGGCATTGGTTGACATTGATGCAAGGTGTGTGATTGTTAGGTGCCAAATTGTGTTAATATTTAGTTTAATTAATGACACCTTTCGACCGTTTTTATCGGATATTCGTAAAATTCCCTGAAGTTGTAGATAATTATTTATAGTTTATGATTTTAAGCTTTCTTTTAATGATAATATGTGTTTTAGTTGTGATTTTGTATGTTTTAGCCAATTTTGGGAAGTTTGGAGTTTGTTTTGGCCTTCATTGAAGAGTGCTTGGCAGAAGTTTGCGCGCGCCGCACGCTGATATGGGTGCGTCGCGCCCTGGAGAGATATTTTGTGAGCTCTAAGCAGAGATTTGCGCGCGTCGCGCGTCTGGGCGGTTTATATTTTAAGTGTAATGGCGCGTAGCGCGCTGGAGGCGCGACGCGCCCTGGACAGAATTCAGAATTCCTATATAAGGAGCATTCAGATATTTTCTTACCAACTTCTTGATATATTGAGAGCTCTTGAACCCTAACTACTGTAGCAAGTGAAGAATTGAAGATTCGAAGCTTTGATCGTCGATTAATCGCCGTAGATGCTTGTTAATCGTCATCCTTTCCTTCTTGAGCAAGTTACCATTCTCATGGATAGCTAAATCTCTTTTGTATCAAGATAAGATGTAATCTTCCTAGCCTTTTGTGTGTATTTCTCGTGAATATATTGTGTATGAACAAGTGATGATCAATATAGATGGTTTAGTTTGTTTATTAAAGTTTTTCTTTGGTATAAATGTTTGAGACATCAATGTTTGTATCTAGACCTAACTTATCCTCTTTTAAACTATAAATTGCAGACATGGATTTAGCGTTTGATGTTTACTAAGTATCAATTTTAAAACGTTATTTGTATTGTTTAAAAGGTGGAGAAATCGTTGGTTAAACAATACGGTAAATCTAGCTATATCGTTGCGAACACGGACGATATAGACGTCGATACGTAATTATATTGATCGTTAGCAAGTTCATAGACATATATTTATAAGGAAACATATAAATTTAGGTTGATGAAATCAAATCTTGATACATTTTCTTTAACTTAGAACTTTCATTAATTTACTCTTTGCTACTAAAGTGATTGAATGATCTTTTGCAAACTCAAAACTAAAGTAACATTAACTCAAGACAAAATAGGCTATAGAACGGCGGTGATATCACAATAATCCCTGTGGATACGATATAAAGGAAAAGTACACCACAATACTCTTTCAACAGTGATAAGATGTATCGATGGCTGAAGAACTTCCTAAAAGCCAACATGGGAGTTGCACCATAATCTTTTCAGCAAAGTTTCGACGTGAAGAAAATTCTTGAGATGATAGTTTCAAGTGTGGTGTACTTTTCATGGAGTATGATAATTTGATTTGTCGGTATAGACAATGAGAGTTATGATTGTCAGTGTAGACAATGAAGATTGAAGCCCATTATAATCAAGGTGGAGATTGTTGGGGTTGATTGTATGTCTAATGTTGCCTAAATTCTAAAATAAAGAAGGAAGTTAAAAAATAGCTATTTGAGAAGTCCCACATTGCTTAGTATGGTGAAGCAAGTGGGAGACCAAGACTATATATTGGACCTAAGTTCTTTGTTTTTAGACACACTAGTAAAAAATACACTTTAAACTTATATTTGATATTTGATTTTCTTTGTTCTCTCATGCTCTTGTATTAGAGTGTTGTGAGATTTAATTTAAATATTTGTTTAGTAAGAGAGTGTGGATGTACTAGAGACACCTCTTATGCTCTTGTATTAGAGTGTTGTGAACCTCTTATGCTCTTGTATTAGAGTGTTGTGAGATTTAGTTTAAATATTTGCTTAGTAAAAGTGTGGATGTACTAGAGACACGTTATATTCTTGTGTTATTAGTTTTGTTTTGTTAAATTCTGGCCTTACAAATTTATTTTTTGATGTTAGAGGGTAAACACACCAACAAATATTCTATTAGGTGCTTTATTTTTTTTTTAATAATTTAACTATAAATAGATATACTTATTAATAGATTTAACTTTAAATTATTTCCAACCAAAACAGAAGCCTCTACGTCTATCACTCTTTAATGTTTTAAATTTTTTAGTTTGATGATGAATTTGTGTTCATAAAATTATATACCTCTTGAAATTTCATGAATTGTTCCCTTTTGTAGTTTCAATTTTTTGAGTTTTAAGTAAGAGTTAAATATATTGATTGATATTTTTTCATTTCATTTTGTTTGTTGAAGACAGAATCAGGATTCAGTAATAATAAACAAAGAAATATAGATAGAGTGTTTATGTGCCAAGATAATGCAAAGAGTTAGTTCCACATCGGGTAGCTCCAAAATAAAAATAGAGAACATCCTTATAAATAAACATATGTACTTCCAGCTTGGGACAGTTTGCTCGGATTGGAAGTTAAAATCCTGTTTTTGGCCTTACTTCAAAATAGAACTTGCCATTGCCATTCCTCTCTGGTTATGATAACCCAATTTAGTTTCTTTTACAAAATAAAAAAGTGATTCGCTATTGGTACTTGTTACTGTCCGGTTATGATAACCCAATTTAATTCATGCTGCCGAAGGACGCTTTCAGAGGCGAAAGGCCTTCCCACCCAAGTCAAAAACAGGCGTGGATACAAATTGGGAGAAAGAAAAAAAGTAGACAATTTCCAAATTGAACTTTTCTTTTGTTTCATTCACTTCTTGAAAATGGAATGATATAAATCCTTTCACCATCTGCTCAAATCATTGTTACTTTCTCTTGCTCCAAAGGAGTTTTCAATTTTATGGCTGTTATCTTTCTTGAAGTCTTTCTCAGGTATTTGTTGACTTTGGAGTCTTCTCACTTGCAGATATTTTCCATTTAAACTAATACATAAGCTTTTTTTGTCTCATTTTCATGCTTCTTTTGTGTTTGATATATTGCTGCAATGATTTGTTTAAAATTTTGGAGACATTATATGTTCATATAGTTATGATAGTAATTTATTAACAATTCTATGTTTAAAAAAACAATTGGTAAGTGAATCTGATTAGCTCTTTCTGTTTTTTGTTTTCTTTATATATTGTTATCAAATTTAGTCACCTGTGTTTGAAATGAAGTTGTCAGTGGAAAACTTTTGAAATTTCTCTGCAAATTTTGATCCTTTTGGTAGCCTTTGTTAGTGTTATTTGTATTATGGGAAGAAAAGGGTTGTTATTTCATTTATTACTGAACTACTTTGTAATATGATGGTTGTAGATTTGTTTACCTTGGTCCGACAACAACTGCTATTTCTCAAATCATAGATACCATTCGTGAGTTCATGTTCTCTGCTAGTGATGTACTTGTGAATAAGGATAGTTTTGAGTAACTTGAAGCTTGTTTGGAAAGAATCATGCCAGTTTTGAAAGAATTTAGGAAAGAAAAAGCGAGTGAGTCCAAGGCATTCAACCGTGCTTTTTGTTGTGAATTGCAAAACTAAAGATGCAAAGCTACTTGCTCTAGAATGTAGCAAAAAGAGCAAGTTTTATCCGTTAATGAATTGCAGGTCCATTGTGAAACGATTAGAAAATCACACAAATGAAAACTTTTTCATTATAAAAAATCTTTAGAGTACACCTCTTTGATAATTTTCTTATATTATTTTTGTCTTGTTAATATCATAACCATGCACGATACCATGAACAAAGTTTCTTTATGAGAGGAGAAGAGGGAGGTTGTGATGGTTAAAGCAAAAAGAGGCGGCGGGAATGACAGTGAGTTGGAAGAACAAGAAGAAGAAACCACTATCTCAATTCACCGATCATCCATTTGAACATGACAATACACACCCCAATGCATTGAAGATGGCTGTGATGGAACAAGAGTGTGTTCTCCCAATTCCGAAAAATCATCACAGTTAGTTATTCAATTTCATGCTCAAGTTGATAACCTTGCTATGGTATTATTATGTCTGTTTTGTACTAATATCAGAATATATCTGTTGGTGCTTCTGATATTTGTTATAGAATTCAAACTGTTAGTAGTTTTTTATTTGGAATATGATAATTGAAAGTCTATATATGGAAAGAGCTACTGAATTGAAGCCATCACAGGCCGAGGTGACACTCGTCATTTGCATACCCTTTTACTGATGATATTTATATGTATACTTTTTATACTTATTGAAATTCTAGTATCTCTTGATTGAATCAATTTTGGATAATATATCAGCTAATTGATTATTCCGAATATTATGTAGCTGAAACACGAGATTCCTGTAGCAATAAATACGCCTGATTCACTTTACAGATCAGCTTCTGCAGTGGATGTCATACCAGGGATGTTATGACATCTTGTTTGACATGTTGAAGTCTGAACGCTAGGTCATCTTACATTTCTTTCAACATGATCTTCCTCAGTATGTTTTACCAAAATGCATGCCAACCTTAGAGAAACTACACTCATATTTTTCAAGTAGTTTCAATTAGTAGTTTTTACACTTGAGAAAATATAAAATTATAGCTTAATTATGGATGAGTTTCATTTGAAGATGTAAGGAACCAAACATGGAAATATAGGTAATAAGGAATATAGGGGAATGATTCAGACTGCTTATTATATCACCTTAACTGATACAGAGTAACTGATACAGAGCATGGCTCACTTTCCATAACTAACTCTAGTTATTTTCCAAGATGATCCTCACACTCTCTACAAGGTCTGCCACTATCATATATTAAGGGAATGGTTACCGTCTCCTTCAAGTAGGTATTTTTTTTTGTTCTCTCTCCTAGTTATATCCTAGTTCCATATTCAGATCTAGCACACTTCACACTGATTATCTTTATGAGAATTTTAGCAACCCTACACTGCCTTGCTTTAGAATAACTCCTAAAGAATCTGCAATTCCATTGTGCACATGTCCATCCACATCTCCAATTTTTGGAGTCTGTTGTGCTTATTTATGCTTCAATCTTCTTTCATATGGGAACATTCTGTGCAGACTTTCATTGACAGTGTGTTTCGCCTCTTCACCTGAACCTTTTTTTGAATTAGGTAACAATTTGCCATTTCTGTTTTGGAAGGCCTATTCAATACTTTCCAGCTTGTATCTATAGGGTTTATTGTGAAGAGAAATAATCAGGAGACTGCAATGGGGCTTCACATTGTTATCTTTTATGGTTTGTAATTTTTGGATACACTTTGTTGTTGTGACAATCAAAAGCTTGACTTGGTATTTGAATTTATTCTGGAACACGGATTTGAATTTATTCTGCCACTATCATATATTTAGGGTGTACATGACTCCTTCGCCCTTAATTTGACATTCTAGATTGTTCATGCAGCTGCGAAGTTTCATATTTCTTGTTTTATCTGCGGTATGATATTCATGTCATGTCTGATAATTTTTAAGAGTTTGGTTGTGTTCTCATGTTCTTTATGTAGCTCAAATGTCTCGTGTGGTTATTGTGCTTTTTAGATTTTGTTTCTTTTTTATGTCAATCAACTAATGTCTGGGTGTCTTGCCCTGTGATATTGTAGGGATTGAGGGAATCTCTTAGAACTCTGTATAACATATGCTGACATTTTAGATTACGTTTAAATAATTTTTTTTTGAAGAAGGTGTTTTTGGATATGCATATCCGAAATATCTTAAAATGTGAAAAAGATGTGGTCGGATATGCATATGATAAGGACTTTGGATATTAGGGAAACTCCGGTAATATCCCGATTCTAAACCAGAGATAACAAAGAAAGAATACTATCTGTTGGATTGGAATCACATAAATTTCATAGCACACACAGAGGAAAGTGTGTACCCGGAACGCATTTCTAACTTAGAAAAAATGGAAGAGCCATGGAGTTCATCTAAGAGATCTTCAATTAAAGGAATTGGAAACCGATCCGTAATTGTGACTTCATTAAGCCTGCGAAAATCTACACACAAGCGCCACGAACCATCCTTCTTGCGAACTAAAATAGTGGGAGAGGCAAAAGGATTGTTGTTATGTTGAACAATACCTTGATCCAACATTTCCTGGACTATTTTGTCAATAACATCTTTCTGTACTAAGGAAAAACGATAAGGGCGCATATTGAAGGGTTGGGTGCCATCTTTGATGGGAATCTTGTGATCAAAACCAACACGAGGTGGAGGTAAAGTACTTGGTTCAGAAAAAATATCCTCAAATAGACCAAGTAGCTGCTGAATGGAATGAGGGATATGATACTGCTGGTCAACAGTAGTCATGGCTTGGAAAGTGGGTAATGCAAACGTATAAGCCTCCATGGAAGTGGATAAAAACACAATTTAGCTCCTTTATGCAGTGCATGTGTCAAGGATTTGTTATTAATATGTTTCAAGCTAGGAGTCTTGGCACCTCGTAGAACAAATTTCTTACCATTTGTTGTAAACTCCATTTGCAATTTGTCAAAATCCCATAGGATAGGACCTAATGACTGCAGCCATTGAATTCTCAAAATTAAATCACAGCAAACCAAAGGTAAAACAATAACATCGGCAGTGAAATGTGCTTGTTGTAACTGCCACTTGAAGCCTCTACAAATGAAAGCAGCCTCCAACTGATGGCCACCTCCTCCTGTAACAGCTAAAGGAGAAATAGCTTCTAACTTGCAGCCCAAAGCTTTTGCCATTTCTAGGTCCAAGAAATTGTGTGTGCTGCCACTGTCAAGCAAGATATGGATCGGTTTCTTGTTATGTGACCCTGTAACCCGCATAGTATGAAAATTTGCAAACACCTGTCAAAGCCTGCAAAGAGAGTTAAGGGTTGTTAAAACCTTGAGGGCTTTCAGGTTCAGATAAAGTTGCATCAACTGGAGTTACCTCTTCAGGAAGATCTTCATCCTCCAATTCCAAAACCACGAGTTGGGATCTCTTATGCTTGAGATGATGCCCAGGTGTGAATTGTTCATCACAGAACATACACAATCCTTTTGCGCGTCCGTCAGCCATTTCCATTGCAGAATAAGTACGTGCTTGTTGGTGTGTAGATGTTTTTGGGGCGATATGTTGGTTACCAATAGTAGAAGGTGATGAGGGAAAATTGGTTGCAGTGGTAGGTTTTGAAAGGAGTCTCTGATTTTTGAAAAAAAGGGGTGAAACGAGTGTTGGTTTTGTGTGCAGAAGGTTGTGAAGCTTCATGGAGTTTTGTGAGATTTGCAGCATGAGTAATGGAAGAGGGGTTAAACATTCTTACGTACATCTGCGTTTTGTGATCGAGGCCATCTAGAAAAATATTGAGTGAGTGTTCAGGGATTAAGTTAACCTAAGTTAAGGCTAGTTCAAATTGATCAATATAGTCTTGAGCTTTGCGGGTGCAGTTACCGTGCATAGATAAAAATCTATGCACCGTGCATAGATTATTATGGCCCGTTGGATTATTGGATCAAATTCTAGACATCAACTGTTATTACTCAATACTCAATACTCAATACTCATTACTCAATACTGGATTAAAAACATGATCCAATGGCTTAGGTAGGCTTATGCATGGTGCATAAGGAAAATCCTTATGCATATTAGCCAAAGCCGAGCTTTGCCGGTATGTTTCACTTTCAGCAAGGAAGAAAGGGGATCTTCGTACACATCACCGAAATAAGCAGTGACATCCGCAACGTATTGCTGCCAAGGAGGGTAGATGTCGAACTTATGACGCATATAGTTAAGATGTCATTGAAGAGCAAGACCATCGAGATGAATGGAAGCCAAACGCACCATTGACGGTGACAGCGTTTCGTCGAGTAAGAAGAACTGGTCACATTTGTAAAGCCATTCGCGAACATTTTTGCCATTAAAACGTGGAAACTCCACCTTCGAGATCCTCTTAGCGTACACATTTTGATTGTTGTTGCGGGTATTATTAGAACCCTGTCTAACATTGGAGGTCGGAGAGCCCTGGTCCAACTATTGTCGGATAAGATTTCGTATGTCATCCTCATTTGCAAAAAGGTAGTAGTTCGTAGATTTCTTAGATATGTAAAACCATTTTTCGTCAATATGCACAATATTGTGCATGGATTTAAACTTCGGATCACGAGGAATGATACTTTCCTCAAGCATATAGAAACAAAATTTGAGTCGATCTTTCATATTATCATCTTTCAAGTGTGGTTTTAATGCGCTTGAATGTCGACAAAACTCCTTCTTTTACATATCTAAACAACGATGTCTTGCAAATGCCTAACACACGAGATATAGATAGAAGATTTCTACGCTTAGATAATAAAATATCACACATTTTCTCATAATCAATATCAACTCTTTTTCGACCACAGTTTTTTGTTTTCTTATGACAAGCATCTCCAGTTTCATACAGTTGTCTCCAAATTCGATAAATAACAGCGTTAGATACCGAAAATGAAGAAGCTACCCTGTTAACAATTCTTTTTTCAAGTTTTCCATTGTAACTTGAATGTAACAATAATGCAGAAATGGATTTTCTTTGATTGTTGTTCAGGAAGTGTCGTTTTCCTCCGAGTGAATCTGTTTCATCATTGATGCAGTCTTCTAATAAAAAAGCAAACACAATCAATTTAATTAAAAGATTTTATATAAGAAAACAAAAATTAGAATTGTAACAAAAAAACATGAATTTTATATAAGGAAATTATAATGTAAAAAATCAATAAACTTGATGTAAAAAACAAATATAATCAATTTAATTAAAAGATTTTATATAAGGAAACAAAAATTATTGCAACAAAAAACATGAATTTTATATAAGGAAATTATGATGTAAAAAATAAATAAACTTGATGTAAAAAACAAATCAATAATCTTCAAAAACAATTGATGTAAAAAATCTAAAAAATTGATGTATCTTTTTGGTATATTATTTGAGCATTTTCTTCATCTTCTTCGCTAATATCTTCATCAGAAAATAAATCATTCATATTTGAAGGGTCAGTGTTATAATCATCAAACAATTATTCATTTGTCGTGTTGTAATCCATTTCCAAGTTTGAAGAACAGTTCATGGAAGCTGCTACGTTTTCATCTGCAAAAAAATCTAAAGGGGGCTGGTTGTAATTAGAGCTTGAAGAAGGATTCATGAAAGCTGTATTATTTTGATTATCAAAAAATTCTAAAGGTGATGTGTTGTATTCCATCACCAAGTTTGGAGAATGATTCACGGAGGTTGTTCTGTTTTCATCTTCATAAGAATTTTGATTTGTTTGGTTGTTACTCATAATCAAACTTGAAGAAGGATTTATGGAAGTTGTACTACTTTCATCATCTAAAAATTCGGTAGGAGATTTGTTTAAGTCAAGATTTAGAGGCATGTTTATAATGGATGAGATACTATAATCATGAACAAATAAGAGAGATGATAGTTAATTCATTTCAGTTTTCAATTTAAAAAACAAAGAAAGCGACAAAACGAAAATCTATCATATAAGAAAATTAGGTGTTTTTAAAAACCCCTAATTACCCTTTTTATCCCATAATCATCCACGTGGTACTGTTTAGCATTAAACAACCTGATTTTCCATTGTTTCAAAACTCATTAATTATAATTTATTATAAAAAAAATTAAAAAACTTAATAAAACCCATCTTCATTCAACTCAGAGCAAAACAGTTTCACCTATTCTGAACAAACTGTCCATCACTTATCAGCCACGATACCTCCACGTTTTCTTGCTAAATCATCTCATCCTCTTTCTATTTCTCTTCCTTCTTCATATTTTTTTAATCCGACTCTTTCTCTTTCTCCTCCATCTTCATCTTTTCCAAATTCGAAAATCAAATCCTACTTCTCTTTCTCTTCATCTTCATGTTCATCAATAGTATCTTCATGATGAAGACGGAAGGTTTATTAAGGTTATGAGCGAGATTTGTGGATTTGGTTGAAGGAAATACACGGCTGGTTTTGTGATGTGTTGCATTTTTTGATGTTTATCCCAAAAATTTCTCCCAAATTTAGTTTTTCTTTGACTTCATTATTGGAGTTTTAGTTCAATGTTCAGATTTGCAAGTCTCAACTTTTGGGGTCGAAGAATCAAAGGGCGGTGTAACTCGGTGAACTGACTTTTATTTTAATAAGCAAACAATGTTGCGGTGAGCAAGAGTCGCCACCGACTTTTATTTTGTCCAATGTTAGGAAAGGTAAAAAGTACAGAAAAAGACCCTTTTGAAAAGAAAGCGGGCTCGGGGGGTAAGTTATGAAAAGGGAAGGTGCAAGCACCCTTTTCATCCGCAGTTATCTACGGGCTCTTAACTTGCTTAGCTCATTTTTTGTTTGTTTTGAGTTGAAAAGAAGTATAAGGACTTTAGCGTAAATGCATAGCCTTAGTTTTTGAAAGAATTTTGGAAAGATGTTTTTAATTGAGCTAGGCAGATTAAGAGCACTACCCTAGATAGTTGATCTTTTTCTATGCTTTTTAACGTTCCCAGGACTATCCGTACTATGTAGAAGTAGGTAGTCCTTGTTTATATTGGACGTGCGGGTCATCGAAGGGTCATCGAGGTCGTTTGAAGGCAACAGGCAGAGGTGCCTTTAGCAATATTCGAAGGGACAATCATTGTTTCGTAGGCAACCGTTCGAGGGACTAGATCATATTATCGTAGGAAACATCGTGGGTCATCGAGGGACTTATGATCTTTGCAATGATTTTTAATCGAGGGACTTTGCTAATGGATACCTCTACGTTTCGAGGGACACGACCTTATTTCGAAAAGCAACCAAGAGGGGCGTACCCTAAGGGTGAGTGCGTGCAAGTGTGTTGTATTCGAGTATTTAGTCTTTTAGTTAGTGATCTAACGGTTAATTTTAATCTTATCATACAATCCTATTAACATACATCTAACAGTTAATACTTGCCGAAAGTAAAAAAGAGTCCTAAGCTATTACATGGTTTTTGGATGGGGATACAAACTCAACAAATGAGGATAAAAACTATTACAACCCCAAATTAAAACAAAAATAAACGAAATAACATGTACGAAGTTAATTAAAATTGCAAAGGGTAAATGTCCATAAAATCCAAGAGCCTCGGTCTCAAGTGGTACCTCGCAATCAAGACAAAGCGTTAGTAATGAAACATAAAATAATATACAAGATGGTGAAAATATTTGCAAATATAAGTTACAATTAATAAAAGAAAACATATTAAACTCTAGAAAAGAAAAAAAATTAAAATGTTTTTTGGTGTTTTATATTTTTAATAAACCATATTAAATAAGCCTAAATTAATGAACTAAAATAAATACAAGTAGACTAATTCTAAAATTAACGAATTAAATATTCTAATTAAAACATAGTTTTTAGTATTTTAACATGAAAAATTAAATTGACATATTTTTGTATTTTTATATTCTTGAAATAATAGAATAACCTAAACCAAATTGACCTAATTAAGCTTATAAGAAAGTATACTAATGAATATTAATCTACCTAATAATTGATCTAAAAGATCTCGTTAATAAATTATCAAAATCAAAATAAAATAACACTAATTAATTAAAACAAATTAGATAAAAAAGAAGTGAATTGGAAATTGGACTAGTGAATAGAATTGTAGAAAAACACCCTTTGTCCTTAATCCAACAATCAAAATAATTAATTTTAAATTCTAAACAAACTAAAGGAAAGAATTAAAACAACATCACAGCCAGAGAGCGGAGCCTCTAATATTCTCGTAACAACGCAAGTTGAATTTTTCAAAGGCTTACACCTCTAACCAATCGCGTCATGACACTTATTAATAAAAATAAATAAATAAACAAAACTAAGGGAACTCATAGATATAGCAAAAAAGAAACAAATAGAACACACAAATCTCCTTCTTCCTCATTCATGGTCTACCATTCTTCTCTTCTTTCAAATTCAAAATCAACAATATATGTAACTTAGATCAAAATCAGCAAAGAAAACATCGATTGAAACGCTAGTCGAAGTGATTACCGAATCAAAAGGAGGTTTGACGGTGATGGGCGCATGGTGAGGAACGGAAGAGTCGGCGGCGTGGGTGTCTCGTCGGCACAGTGCTAGTGTTGTGGGTTCTCCGACGCCGTTTTGCATCGTAGAGAGGGATGGATTCGGTGGATCGTCGGAGCAGATCGGAGGCGGCTTTGTGGCGACGTTTGATGGATCTGCTTCTTCTTCTTTATTGTATCTTGTTTTCTTTTCCTGCCTGTAAAATAAAAGAAATAAATTGTACAAACTATTTTGTTAATATCTTGGCTGAGCAATGGTGACTGATGAGTATGAGGGTTGTTATGTGAAAGTGATGATGGTTGTATGGAGATTGTTATGATGAATTTGTTAGTGATGGAGAGGCTGGAAATTAGTTGGTGTTGGTGTTACTATTGTCAACGTGAAAGAGGGTGGATTGTTAGAAAATGTGTTAGTCTGTACAAAGGATTGGTTAGAAAAATAAGGGTTGGAATTTGGTTGAGAGAAAAGTGAGGATGGCGGCCAGTTTGTGGTGAATAAGGGTTAGAGAGGTTCCCCGTAGGTTTGAGAAAGTGTCTCTATTTGTATTAAAATTTTAGGTTAAATTAAAATAGAAATTAGTTAAGACAAAATCAGTAATTAAATAACTAAATTAAACATTAAAATATTTGTTTTCATTTTTTTCTAAAAATAGGAAAATCAAATCAAAACTTTAACGTAAACTTGAATTTGAATAAAAAACTACCATATATATTTTTTATGATTTTTTTGAGTTATTTTATGCATAAGATCATGAATTAAATGAAAAATAAAATATTAAAAAATACCTTAAATAAAGAAAACGAAAATTAAGAATAAAAATATATTTTTTGGTTATTTTTGAATTAAAATTAAAAAAGCAAAAATTGATTAGGAAAACTATTTTTTGGGATTTTTAACATAAATGAAAATGAGATTAGTGACAAAAAAAGTGAAAAATGTCAGAAGCGAGGTTCGAGCCCGGGACCTCTCGCTCTTGTATCTTTTAACCTCGAATCCTTACCAACGGTGTTACGTCATTTATTTGAAATAAAGTGACATTTGTAAATATATGTGGGCAAATTTTGGGGTATGACAGCTGCCCCTGTTCAATCTTCTTAAATCTGAGGATGTAGAGTGGTTTGTGTGCCAGTCGGAATCTGAAGGTGGAAGAGGATTGAACACTAGAATACCCAGAAATTTGCCCTTGTTGATGGAGGGACTTTTGTATGAGATGGGCTTAAAGATGCCATCCGGAGGTTGACAGAGAACTGTCTGAGATGGGCTTAGAGATGCCACCTAACTGAGATGCTTGTCAGCAACCTGGGGGGTCATGCTTCCCATGGTGCGTATATGATAGATCTTCAGAATGTTTGGGATTCAAGCTTCCAAACATATATCTGGAATAGAGATTCATAGATGTTCGGGGTTCGAGCTTCCGAAACATCCACCATAGAATTCAGATCAATCGGGGTTCAGGCTTTCGAAACATATCTGCCGTAGATTTCACAACATCTGGGGTTCAGGCTTCCGGAACGTTTCCGTTGTAGAATTCAGATTATCCAGGGTTCAAGCTTCCGGAACATATCTGTTGTAGAATTCAGATCATTCGGGGTTCAAGCTTCCGAAACATATCTGCCGTAAATTTCAGAACATCCGGGGTTCAGGCTTCCGGAATGTTTCTGTCGTAGAATTCAGATTATCCGGGGTTCAATCTTCCGGAACATATCTGTTGTAAAATTCAGATCATTCGGGGTTCAAGCTTCCGAAACATATCTGTCGTAGTTTTCAGAACATTCGGGGTTCATGCTTCCGGAACGTTTCTGTCGTAGAATTCAGATTATCCGGGGTTCAAGCTTCCGGAACATATCTGTTGTAAAATTCAGATCATTCGGGGTTCAAGCTTCCGAAACATATCTGTCGTAGTTTTCAGAACATTCGGGGTTCATGCTTCCGGAACGTTTCTGTCGTAGATTTCAGATTATCCGGGGTTCAAGCTTCCGGAACATATCTGTTGTAGAATTCAGATCATTCGGGGTTCAAGCTTCCGAAACATATCTGCCGTAGATTTCAGAACATCCGGGGTTCAGGCTTCCGGAATGTTTCTGTCGTAGACTTCAGATTATCCGGGGTTCAAGCTTCCGGAACATTTCTGTCGTAGATTTCAGATTATCCGGGGTTCAAGCTTCCGGAACATATCTGTTGTAAAATTCAGATCATTCGGGGTTCAAGCTTCCGAAACATATCTGTCGTAGTTTTCAGAACATCCGGGGTTCAGGCTTCCGGAATGTTTCTGTCGTAGACTTCAGATTATCCGGGGTTCAAGCTTCCGGAACATTTCTGGCGTAGGACATCAGAACGAGTTATTCATTAAACCATATCTGAAGAGGAATACTAGAACGGGTCGTACATTAGACCATATCTGGAAGTAGGACATCAGAACGAGTTATTCATTAAACCATATCTGAAGAGGAATATCAGAACGGGTCGTACATTAGACCATATCTGGAAGTAGGACATCAGAACGAGTTATTCATTAAACCATATCTGAAGGAGAACATCAGAACGAGCCATACATTAGACCATATCTGATGAAGGATACCAGAACGAGTCGTACATTAGACCATATCTGGAAGTATGTCAGAACGAGTCGTACATTAGACCATATCTGAAAGAGCCACACTTTAGGCTGTATTTAACTTTGTTGACGATAGTTGCCTGACCGATTGGTCGACCCGAAAGATAAAGTTGGTTTTATGCAATGTCATGATGTATGTATTGTATGTTTTTGAGATGAATGAGACTATTATGCATATGCCATGTATGATGTATGAATGCAAATGTTGTTAATGATGACAGTAAATTGTATCAGTGTTTTGCGGGGAAAATAAATCCCCGAGTGTTCAGCGCCTTTAAGAGATTATTTGAATCTCGACTTAACTGCCCCAGATGAATTGAATAATAACATGTCATGCCCCTTGTACACATTGGCGTTTTAGCCAACTGAGTCAGTCGTGGGAAATTTTTCTTGCTTTTCGGAGCATTACTGAAGCATGCCTGTCGGGAGGGCTTCCTGAGATTTGTGATGTTATAAGCAACATGCCCAAGTATCATGAAATTAGGAACAATGCCCTTGATTAATCCGAGTCGGAGGTAATTTTCAACTATGCTTGGGTGCATGCCCCTGATTGTTCAACACTTTTGAGAGATTCTTCAAATCTTGACCTGATTGCCCCAGATTGACTGAACCATTACTCAACGGAGTATCCAACTGCTTTTGTGCCCCTGAGGGTGATCAGAACTTGAGGTATTCTCGCTCGAACTCAACGGAATTCTGAAGACAACTTGTCCCTTGAAAGGATTAAACTTTTCATCTGCAGCTCATGATGGAAGCTTTCCTGGTATCAAGTACTTGTTCATATGCAAAGAATGTTTAAAATGAGAAATATAATTCTAATGCAAAGTTCATGTTTGTCTTGAAGTTTTAAAGAGGAAATTTTTGAAAACATCTATTTTTGTGAAAGGTGGTGTGATACCAACTCAAGCGTTTTAGCAGAACTCCTAGGAGTCAGTTTACCGTATTCTCGTTTACAGTATGCTTTCGAATTAACCCTGCTTCAATTAGGACTTTTGAGGGTTGTAACGTGGTCAGGTTCACGGTTTTTTTTTTAGAAAAAATGGATGTTTAGGCTCAAAATTTTATTGGTGCCCACCCCCTTCGTGATGTTCTCCAACCTAAGTTCAGTTAAATTGACGTGAGCATTCATCCTTCAAGAAGAGTTTGAGTCGATTTGAGGAATCGATGAGGTGTTCGGACGTGTCAGTCACTTACCTTTTATTCTTGGTGTCTGATCATACGATCTTGAATTTATAGACACGCGATTTTGCCCCTTTTGTTGAGGATTTTTTTTTATTTCCCTAACTTTTGCATGGGAAAATTCTTTTGAATTCCGAGTTTGAAGTCCAGCGGGATGCCCTAACTTTTGCCTAAGTCATTTTTTTTTCAAGTTATTGACTTAGCGGGCTTTCTTTTTTCTTTTTTTCGATTCGTTTTTTTTTAACAAGTCGTATGATCCTGAGATGTCTTCGATTTGTTGGAAAGATTGTGACTGCCTCATTTCTTGGTCGACGAGGGATAGTCGTTGTTGTATCGTCATACTTTAACCTCCTATTGCGAGAGATGACCATTGTGGTCTCGACTTTTCCTCAACCTTTTGAAGGATAACCATTGTTGTATCCTTAGACGCGAGCTCCTGCTGAATTTTGAACACTCAATCAGGTTAACTGAACACTACCCTGCCCCTGGGTTAAATGTGAGGGATTTTCGTATAGAAAAGAAACTCCTACTTCAAGGCTCAAAGAGGTTGACAAGGGATTAACTTCCTTATATCTCCAGTGTTTGGATTCGAAACAATGCCTGTACATCATCAACAGGGTTTTACTCGAAAGCACACCATTTGAGATTATGGATATTATATGTTCGTCATTCTCCCCTCAGAGTTATCATGCTTTATCGCCGAGAGTTTGGCATCACTAGCATAGAAAAACATGTTAGAGCGAGAGCGAGAAATTTTTTTTTTTTAAGACAAACATATTCAATGCATTACTATTATAGTTCAAAAACAAACAAGTATTGCATATAAACAGTATTGAACAAAAACAAGAAAGATTACGCATGAAAATGCATGACGAATTTCGAATTGCCAATGTTGAGGAGATTCTCTCAGTATGGACTTATTGCTTCAGAAGATCCATTGAGTCAGAGGAGAACTTCAAATTTGGCCTGCAAGTGTGAATATGATAGCCTTTGCATCAATCAAGTCTTGTACCTTATCTCGGATTGGTTGGCAATTATCGATCTACTGACCAAGTGCCCCAGAGAGGAAACCAAACCAAGTGTTCATATCTGAACTACAGATTACTTCTAAGAAGAAGATTCTGACGAAGCCACAAAGGAGTTGTAAGTATCAAGCTTTAGGGATTTGAGGCAGAAAATGATAAGCTCGTTGTCTGGAAACCTGTTATGCAATGACATGTATGCAAATGCATATGCAATGTTTTCAAGGATCTTTCTGGAACCCAATTTGCAACATTGAAATGTAGTTGCAGCTTTGTTGAAGAACTACGACTTCCATCTTTGAACGTCCTTCTTTAAGAATCAGGCTCACCATATCCAGTGGGTCATAGCCTCTGATTCGGGGTATGGTACTTTTGAGCTTAAAAGCATGTGGCTAAAGGAAAATAAATCCTCTTGCCCTTTGATAGGAACTGTACCCTTGAGTTTGAAGGCATCTGGCTAGAGGAAAATAAATCCTCTTGCCCCTTGATAGGAATTGTACCCTTGAGTTTGAAGGCATTTGGCTAGAGGAAAATAAATCCTCTTGCCCCTTGATAGAAATTTAGGCTCTTGATAATCCTTCCATAATAGTACCTGCAAATTATGCGTCCTAAATCCCTAAGATCCTTGAAAAAGATTAGTCAACAGGTTATGTAAAAGCATAAAGTTGTATGGACAAGTAAGTCCTACAAGCAGAACCTGCAAGGAAATCAAATTGTTAGGGTATAAACAAATCCTGCGGGAAAACTAAACAGTTAGGTATAAACAAATCCTGCAAGGAAACCACCCGGTTAGATAATGAACACAAACAGGTCACACAAGTAGCCTTAGGTTTAAAGGCTTGTATGAAGTCCATAGGTAAGTACCCTTACCACTGAAGTGAAGTTGGTTCAACCTGTCCTAGATAAAGATTGGGTTCTAGGGAGCTCATATCATTGACCTTTCTCGAAGGCGCTTATCTCAGTTCAGCGATCGAATCACCAACCGAAAAGGTCCCGAAAGTCCAGTCCATATGAGTGTAGCTTCGAGTATCAACCAACTTCAGTCGGAACCAAAGCCAGCCATCTCGCTACTTTCTAAAAGGCCAAAGTTTAGTTCAACTAAGGTTCTAGGGGCAAATTAGTGCTTAATGACACCACGCGGTAGCCAAGCATTTCCTCGAGTCGGATCCCAAGGAACACCAGGACAGACCAATGTGTCACACTAACGATGGCCATCAGATCAACCACATCAGTATACGCTGTGCAGTCTCCTTGATCTCATGCCATTTTCCTAAGATACTCAGATCCGGGTGTAGGATCTTTCACACAATAACAAACCCAAGCAATTCCCTTAAAAATAAAGCATACAAACAAACAATTAAAAACATTTATAATGAACTAAGCCCTAAGGTAAACCCCTCTTAAAGACTCCCCAGCAGAGTCGCCAGTTCTGTAACTCGGTGAACTGACTTTTATTTTAATAAGCAAACAATGTTGCGGTGAGCAAGAGTCGCCACCGACTTTTATTTTGTCCAATGTTAGGAAAGGTAAAAAGTACAGAAAAAGACCCTTTTGAAAAGAAAGCGGGCTCGGGGGGTAAGTTATGAAAAGGGAAGGTGCAAGCACCCTTTTCATCCGCAGTTATCTACGGGCTCTTAACTTGCTTAGCTCATTTTTTGTTTGTTTTGAGTTGAAAAGAAGTATAAGGACTTTAGCGTAAATGCATAGCCTTAGTTTTTGAAAGAATTTTGGAAAGATGTTTTTAATTGAGCTAGGCAGATTAAGAGCACTACCCTAGATAGTTGATCTTTTTCTATGCTTTTTAACGTTCCCAGGACTATCCGTACTATGTAGAAGTAGGTAGTCCTTGTTTATATTGGACGTGCGGGTCATCGAAGGGTCATCGAGGTCGTTTGAAGGCAACAGGCAGAGGTGCCTTTAGCAATATTCGAAGGGACAATCATTGTTTCGTAGGCAACCGTTCGAGGGACTAGATCATATTATCGTAGGAAACATCGTGGGTCATCGAGGGACTTATGATCTTTGCAATGATTTTTAATCGAGGGACTTTGCTAATGGATACCTCTACGTTTCGAGGGACACGACCTTATTTCGAAAAGCAACCAAGAGGGGCGTACCCTAAGGGTGAGTGCGTGCAAGTGTGTTGTATTCGAGTATTTAGTCTTTTAGTTAGTGATCTAACGGTTAATTTTAATCTTATCATACAATCCTATTAACATACATCTAACAGTTAATACTTGCCGAAAGTAAAAAAGAGTCCTAAGCTATTACATGGTTTTTGGATGGGGATACAAACTCAACAAATGAGGATAAAAACTATTACAACCCCAAATTAAAACAAAAATAAACGAAATAACATGTACGAAGTTAATTAAAATTGCAAAGGGTAAATGTCCATAAAATCCAAGAGCCTCGGTCTCAAGTGGTACCTCGCAATCAAGACAAAGCGTTAGTAATGAAACATAAAATAATATACAAGATGGTGAAAATATTTGCAAATATAAGTTACAATTAATAAAAGAAAACATATTAAACTCTAGAAAAGAAAAAAAATTAAAATGTTTTTTGGTGTTTTATATTTTTAATAAACCATATTAAATAAGCCTAAATTAATGAACTAAAATAAATACAAGTAGACTAATTCTAAAATTAACGAATTAAATATTCTAATTAAAACATAGTTTTTAGTATTTTAACATGAAAAATTAAATTGACATATTTTTGTATTTTTATATTCTTGAAATAATAGAATAACCTAAACCAAATTGACCTAATTAAGCTTATAAGAAAGTATACTAATGAATATTAATCTACCTAATAATTGATCTAAAAGATCTCGTTAATAAATTATCAAAATCAAAATAAAATAACACTAATTAATTAAAACAAATTAGATAAAAAAGAAGTGAATTGGAAATTGGACTAGTGAATAGAATTGTAGAAAAACACCCTTTGTCCTTAATCCAACAATCAAAATAATTAATTTTAAATTCTAAACAAACTAAAGGAAAGAATTAAAACAACATCACAGCCAGAGAGCGGAGCCTCTAATATTCTCGTAACAACGCAAGTTGAATTTTTCAAAGGCTTACACCTCTAACCAATCGCGTCATGACACTTATTAATAAAAATAAATAAATAAACAAAACTAAGGGAACTCATAGATATAGCAAAAAAGAAACAAATAGAACACACAAATCTCCTTCTTCCTCATTCATGGTCTACCATTCTTCTCTTCTTTCAAATTCAAAATCAACAATATATGTAACTTAGATCAAAATCAGCAAAGAAAACATCGATTGAAACGCTAGTCGAAGTGATTACCGAATCAAAAGGAGGTTTGACGGTGATGGGCGCATGGTGAGGAACGGAAGAGTCGGCGGCGTGGGTGTCTCGTCGGCACAGTGCTAGTGTTGTGGGTTCTCCGACGCCGTTTTGCATCGTAGAGAGGGATGGATTCGGTGGATCGTCGGAGCAGATCGGAGGCGGCTTTGTGGCGACGTTTGATGGATCTGCTTCTTCTTCTTTATTGTATCTTGTTTTCTTTTCCTGCCTGTAAAATAAAAGAAATAAATTGTACAAACTATTTTGTTAATATCTTGGCTGAGCAATGGTGACTGATGAGTATGAGGGTTGTTATGTGAAAGTGATGATGGTTGTATGGAGATTGTTATGATGAATTTGTTAGTGATGGAGAGGCTGGAAATTAGTTGGTGTTGGTGTTACTATTGTCAACGTGAAAGAGGGTGGATTGTTAGAAAATGTGTTAGTCTGTACAAAGGATTGGTTAGAAAAATAAGGGTTGGAATTTGGTTGAGAGAAAAGTGAGGATGGCGGCCAGTTTGTGGTGAATAAGGGTTAGAGAGGTTCCCCGTAGGTTTGAGAAAGTGTCTCTATTTGTATTAAAATTTTAGGTTAAATTAAAATAGAAATTAGTTAAGACAAAATCAGTAATTAAATAACTAAATTAAACATTAAAATATTTGTTTTCATTTTTTTCTAAAAATAGGAAAATCAAATCAAAACTTTAACGTAAACTTGAATTTGAATAAAAAACTACCATATATATTTTTTATGATTTTTTTGAGTTATTTTATGCATAAGATCATGAATTAAATGAAAAATAAAATATTAAAAAATACCTTAAATAAAGAAAACGAAAATTAAGAATAAAAATATATTTTTTGGTTATTTTTGAATTAAAATTAAAAAAGCAAAAATTGATTAGGAAAACTATTTTTTGGGATTTTTAACATAAATGAAAATGAGATTAGTGACAAAAAAAGTGAAAAATGTCAGAAGCGAGGTTCGAGCCCGGGACCTCTCGCTCTTGTATCTTTTAACCTCGAATCCTTACCAACGGTGTTACGTCATTTATTTGAAATAAAGTGACATTTGTAAATATATGTGGGCAAATTTTGGGGTATGACAGGCGGTGTTGGTGAAATCATAATTACATTGCAGTAATGAGCAGTTGTTGCGGTTTGAGATTCGATCATAGAAACCGAACTCAGTAGTAACGAGTAGTTGTTGCTTTGCTCATCCTTGGCATTGCTCTTGGATCATTAGGTTTTCACTTTCCCCCCTTTTTCATCGTTTTTAACTTGATAACTAATGGTGTATTTTTGCATAGAATATGGCACTCATCATCAGCTCGGAAAAATTGGGGATGAAATTCGTCTCTGTAAGTTTTCATTTTTATATCTTATTAACCACTAACCATATTTTACCATTATTTGTCAGATATCCACTTCAATTAATTTGCTTTGGCCTCCTTCAAAGTTAACTTCAGCAGAAGTTGCTCTGCACTCAATGGAAACTATGTTCTAGATTGTTAAGACTGCTTAAAAGCAACTTATAGAACATTTTTTTATGTTTAGATATGATTGTCAACTCATTTCTCATATGATATGTATGCACATTTTGAGTAAATTAATCATTCACATTGCAGGCCAACAGTTTATTTCTGTCTGAAGCCTCCAACACGGTGATTGTGACAGGCCACAATATGTAAGAAAATATATGTTTCACATTCAAGGATAACTGTTACATACTGGAGGATTGGTGATAGGTGATAGTGAAACCCTAGATGAATTTTAGCTCTATATGTATGACAGTGACTATCTATGAGTACAAAAGCGTGTCTGGGCTTTGAGAAAATGAAGGAGATTGAGCCTCTGCAGCAGGCACTGGGAAAGATGCGTAATAATCGCAGTGGTATATGCTCATCTGAGGAGGAACTCAATGATGTTATATGTCATCAGTTGGTTGGTGAGAGGTTTATGGAAAGATATCCTACCGCAAAGAATCTTGCATCAAGAGATGTAACAACTCATTTATATTGAACACACTAACAACTATATTGCTCAAATGGAAACCAGTTTTTGACCATATTGATTTGTATATTCTGTTTTTTGGGTTTCAAATATTCTACCTTCCATTCAAGTTGGACATTTTGTTAGTAATGATAGTGGAAATTGTTTGCAGGACCAGATAAAGATCACATATATCTCCACTTGAATCACTTACCACCAGATGTTTTTAAGGAAAGACTACCTGGTATATCTGAATGGCCGAAATACAACACCGACATTGACCGTCGATATCAGTAATAATTTCAAACACCGACATTGACCGGCAATTTGAACATATTCTATTGATATAAAGGAAAGGATTTCACCACCACATGCGTATTTTGAAGACTTGAGTTCCATCGACGAGTCTGAACGTTTTCTTCTCCCTCTGATTCAAATGGTATGCACTCATTCAATGTTGTTCCCTCTACCTAAAAGTTCATTTTTTTGAATAATTGATTTTTAATTTTTTGCAAGTTCTGCAAGTTATCAACTATTGGTGTTCCGTATCGCGACGAAAATGGTAAATATCATCACGCGATTTTGAGGGATCGAGGTGAATTGATTCTTTCAGCAGGTGCATTTGGGTCTCCGCAGCTTCAGCAGGTATGAAACTATGTATATGATTGTATCATATTGTGATAGTGGGTGTAAGGATTTATGTGAAGTATGATGATTTATAACATGTTATTTATACTCTGTAATTATATATAAGAAACATTAGCAACATACATAGTCAACATTCAGTGTTTTTTTTTAAACTTGCCAACTATATTCCGTATTGAAATTATTCTACAGGTTAGAGTATGAGCAGAATCGTGACATGAGTTCAAGAATTCAAAAATTGGAATCTTCCATAAGTGCTATGGAGAATGATTTACAACGGGTACAGAACAAATAGCGGAAGCAAAGTTAGCAGCAGAGAAGGTTACTGAAGAGATCAATCAATTGAAGGATGAAGCTAAAGGTATATAGTAAAGATGAAAACACATACACGCCTTTTTTGGGGCTGGGTATGTTTGTGACAAGTTCGCTATGTTTAGTTATTGGCTGTATACCATTTGAAATAAACGGGTACACAGTTTGTTGATCTTGGCCGAAGCAGACTCGCCATCATTGTTGTTTTTTTTTCTGTCGTGGGAGTTTTATGATTCTATGTTCTTCTGCTGTTTTAGAGTGGAAATCAAAGTCAGAGGATTGTGAAAAGGAAATCTAGGAATGGAAGAAGAAAAATTCTGCAGCCACTACAAACTTATCCAAACTGAATCGTCAGACAAACTCAAAGGTTCGATAAGAAAAATTTATTTCCCGTGTACTTTCATGTATATAATGCATAGATAGCCAACATTTTTAGTATTGTTACAGGAGGCACAGATTGAGCAGATGATTGGGCAAAAGCAGGATATAAAAGAGAAGTGTAAACTAGAGCAGACTAGCTTTCCAACTGTGAATAGGAATTAGTTTAAATGTATTTATTTAGTGTAATTACCAATATAGCCCTGTAACCTTTATATATATGAGAAATAATAATGAGAAAAGTATCAATCCAAGAATTATTGACATGGTATCAGTAGGTTTTCGATCAAACCTGTGAGTTTTAGGTTATTCTTGGCTTTATTCAGCGACACCCCACTGGGTCGCTCTTGAAATCGTCTCGGTAGATCTCGTTTCTCGGTACTTGAAATCATCTCAGTTCTCGGTAATCTCTTCCAAGATTGCGATTCTAATCTCGGGTGCTTACAAATCGTGTTTGCTTTGATCGTGTTATCGTATCGGTGTCGGCAAATATTCTGAATTAGGGTTTTGACTCTGTGTCGGCAATTATTCTGAATTAGGGTTTTGACTCTGTGTCGGCAATTATTTTGAATTAGAGTTTTGACTCTGTGTCGGCAATTATTCTGAATTAGGGTTTTGACTTGGTGTCGGCGAGTATCCTGAATTGGGGTGTTGATTTGGTGTCGGCAAGTATTTTCTTCAGTGTTCCGTTGGTGTTTCTTGTTTCACGTTAACAAAATTGTTACGTTAACAAAATTGTTCTTAAGTCATCTCTGATATTATGGCTTCCGAAGAAGAGATAGATCATATTTGTGTTCGTTTTACCGGAAAGAATTATCTTGTTTGGGAATTTCAGTTTCGGATGTATGTCAAAGGGAAAGGATTATGGAGTCACTTGGATGATGTCTCTTTGGCACCGTTAGAGACAACTGACTTAGATGCATGGGAAATAGAAGATGCTCAGATTATCACCTGGATTCTCGGTACTATTGATCCTCACATGATTAATAATTTGCGATCTTTTTCCACTGCCCAAGAAATGTGGAACTACTTGAAGCGTATCTATAACCTAGACAATGCGGCCAAACGTTTTCAGTTGGAGCTAGACATTGCCAATTACAAACAAGGCAATCTGTCTGTTCAAGAATATTATTCTGGTTTTTTGAATTTGTGGACAGAACACTCTGCAATTATACATGTTGATGTTCCCAAAAGTTCTCTCGTGGATGTCCAAGAGGTCTACAATACTAGTAGGCGAGATCAATTTCTCATGAAGCTTCGTGCAGAATTTGAGGTTGTCAGAGGTGCCTTGTTGAATAGGAATCCCGTTCCTTCTTTAGATACATGTGTCGGTGAACTTCTTAGAGAGGAACATCGTCTTGCTACTCAAGGATCCATGCCTCGTGATGTTGTCATTTCTGAGTCTGCTATGTTTGCATATGCTCCTCATAGTAGAGGTAAAGGTCGTGATATTCGACATGTCCAATGTTTCTCTTGCAAACAATTTGGACATTTTGCTCAGAGTTGCAGTAAGAAGTTTTGTAATTATTGCAAGAAGCGGGGCCATATTATCTCTGATTGTCCCACCCGTCCTCCACGATCAGCACAACGTTCGGTGCAAGCATTTTCTGCTAGTACAAGCTCTGCAGTTGGTCCTTCCATCACCAATCCATCTAATGGTGGTGCTCTCCAACCTGAAATAATCCAACAGATGGTACTTTCCGCTCTATCAACCTTGGGAATTCAGGGTAAGTCTTTGAATGTTTCCCGCCCGTGGTTTCTTGATTCTGGTGCATCCAATCACATGACCGCCTCTTCTGAATACTTGCACAATTTACATTCTTACCATGGTAATCAGAAAATTCAAATTGCGGATGGTAATGCTCTCTCTATCATGAATGTTGGTGACCTCAACTCTAATTTTCGGGATGTGTTTGTAGCACCTGGACTTGCTTCCAATTTATTATCTGTATTATTGACACCAACCATATCAGATCCTATGGATACTGATGGCTCAACACCGAGTCCAGTTTATGACTTTGATTAACTCAGTAGGCCACTAGAAGATAGGAAACCCTCTGGCAGGGATAAAATAGAGGTAGATTTTAAGAAAAAAATGGATGCATTGGTGTCTAAAAACAATGTGTACTTTTTATACAAAAATAAGGAACAAAATGAAAACAATGTGTACTTTTTATAAGTTAACTATTTTAGTATGCTGTTGTTTGTCATCTGTCTTTTGGTGAGACCAATGTTTATTTATATGTTGAATCGAGATATGATATGTCCATGGGTGCTTTCAACCATATAGCTGGTAATATAGATAAAATTTACAAACAACTTACAAAGAGCAACACATATCCTCTGGGTGGAACAGCATACCAAAATTTGGAAAATGATGATGATCCGTTTCTACATGGCGGCATGAAGTACACTGCTATGCCAGCAACAAAGCGGTTCTGCGACATGGAACAACTGTCTGATGGTGAAAAGACTGTTGCTGCACTTGCATTGCTATTCTCCATCCATAGGTAGAGTTGTTTGTACTTGCAAACTTATTTTATTTTTTTATATGAGCATATTTGGTTTGAGAAAATATTGTTTCCTTTTCTTTTAATCACAAAAGATCCACATTGTTCTTACTTTTCTGTTTTTAAAGATTTGTATTTGTAAACATGAAAACATAACAATGTTAAATAGTAATTTTTTATAGGATTCTTATTTTAGTTTCAGGAAGAGTTCATCCAAATAGTACACCCACACATCTTGCCTGTTAGAACAAGATTTGTTCTGATCAATTATCTTAGTTTTGATGATAACAATAATATGAATTTTGCTTAAGATAATATGGTACTCTAATCCAATGCAATTTCTTTTTCAGGAAATATATAAAGAGTATGCATAATTCAGCGCTCAGAAGCTTTGTCTCAAAGGGTTCAGCATGCAACATCAGAACATGGTCTGGCAAGACATCAGAAGATGGTCGAAGCAGAATCAGAACATGGGTCTATGGAAGCATCAGAAGAACAAGAGATCAGAAGCACTGAAGTTCTGATGGTATCACGCACAGAAGCACTTCAAGGTCAGAAGATCAGAAGATGCTATGCACCAAGCTGTTTGACTCTGATGATATTCAAACGTTGTATTCACAAACATCAGATCAGAAGGAAGTACAAGTGGCAGGCTACGCTGACTGACAAAAGGAACGTTGGAAGCTATTAAAGGCAACGTCAGTAGACACAGCGTGAACAAGGCTCGAGGTAGTTGACAAAAGCGTATAACATTAAATGCGATGCTGTACGGAACACGCAAAGCATTAAATGCACTCAACGGTCATCTTCTCCAACGCCTATAAATATGAAGTTCTGATGAGAAGCAAGGTCAACAACTCTGCACAAGATTATTCAAAAAGACTTGCTGAAACGCTGTTAAACTCAAAGCTCAGAATCTTCATCTTCATCAAAGCTCACTACATTGCTGTTGTAATATATTAGTGAGATTAAGCTTAAACATTTAAGAGAAATATCACAGTTTGTGATTATAGCTTTTAAGAAGCAATTGTAATACTCTTAGAATTGATTACATTAAGTTGTAAGGAACTAGAGTGATCGTGTGGATCAGTATACTCTAGGAAGTCTTAGAAGTGTTCTAAGCAGGTTGTAACTAGAGTGATCAGTGTGTGATCAGAATACTCTAGAAAGTCTTAGAGGGTATCTAAGCAGTTGTTCCTGGAGTGATCAGTGTGTGATCAGTAGACTCTGGAAGACTTAGTTGCTGACTAAGTGGAGAACCATTGTAATCCGTGCGATTAGTGGATTAAATCCTCAGTTGAGGTAAATCATCTCTGCGGGGGTGGACTGGAGTAGTTTAGTTAACAACGAACCAGGATAAAAATAACTGTGCAATTTATTTTTATCTGTTAAGTTTTTAAAGCTACACTTATTCAAACCCCCCCTTTCTAAGTGTTTTTCTATCCTTCAATTGGCATCAGAGCGCCGGTTCTAAGGTGCAAGCACTTAACCGTGTTTAGAAAAGATTCAGGAAGAGAAAAACGCTTCAGTAAAAGATGGCTGGTGAAATTCCAACAAACCCACCTGCGTCTACATCTGGCTCTGCTGAGCAACACAACGGTAACAATGGTTATACAAGACCGCCGGTATTTGATGGTGAAAACTTTGAATACTGGAAAGATAAACTGGAAAGTTACTTTCTTGGTCTAGATGGTGATCTATGGGATCTTCTGATGGATGGTTACAAACATCCAGTAAATGACAGTGGCGTAAAGCTGACAAGGCAAGAAATGAGTGATGATCAGAAGAAGCTTTTCAGGAATCATCATAAATGCAGAACTGTCTTGCTGAACGCTATCTCTCATGCTGAGTATGAGAAGATATCTAACAGGGAAACGGCATATGACATATATGAGTCCTTGAAAATGACTCATGAAGGAAATGCTCAAGTCAAGGAGACTAAAGCTCTTGCTTTAATCCAGAAGTATGAAGCCTTCAAGATGGAGGATGATGAAGACATTGAAAAGATGTTTTCAAGATTTCAAACTCTTACTGCTGGATTGAGAGTTCTTGACAAGGGATACACCAAGGCTGATCACGTAAAGAAGATCATCAGAAGCTTACCCAGAAGATGGGGTCCTATGGTGACTGCATTCAAGATTGCAAAGAATCTGAATGAAGTTTCTCTGGAAGAGCTTATCAGTGCCTTGAGAAGCCATGAAATAGAGTTGGACGCAAACGAACCTCAAAAGAAAGGTAAGTCTATTGCATTAAAATCCAATATCAAGAAATGCACTAACTCTTTTCAGGCTAGAGAAGAAGATCCTGAAGAATCAGAATCTGAAGAAGAAGATGAACTATCTATGATCTCCAGAAGGGTAAACCAACTCTGGAAGAGCAAGCAAAGGAAGTTCAGAGGCTTCAGAAGTTCAAAGAAATTTGAACGTGGAGAATCTTCTAATGACAGAAGATTTGACAAGAAGAAGGTCATGTGCTATGAATGCAATGAGCCAGGACACTTCAAGAATGAATGTCCAAAACTTCAGAAGGAAAATCCCAAGAAGAAGTTTCATAAGAAGAAAGGTCTTATGGCAACCTGGGATGAGTCAGAAGATGATTCAGCCTCTGAAGATGAGCAGGCTAACTGTGCGCTGATGGCGACAGAAGATGACGGATCAGAATCTACATCAGAATCAGATTCTGAAGAGGTATTTTCTGAACTTACTAGAGATGAGTTAGTTTCCGGGTTAACTGAACTTCTGGAATTCAAGTCTCAGATTAGTCTCAAATACAAAAAGCTGAAAAAGCTATTTGAATTTGAAACAAAGAAGCTTGAGTTGGAGAATTCTGAATTAAAAGAAAAACTTTTAAAATTATCCAATAATGTTGGATCTTCTTCTGATTCAGAAAAATCCACTCCTAGTCTAAACCATATTCTGAAAGAATATGATTTAAGTTTCAGGAAGTTCTTATCTAGAAGTATTGGCAGAAGTCAGCTAGCTTCTATGATATATGCTGTGTCTGGAAACAAAAGAGTTGGCATTGGTTTTGAGGGTGAAACCCCATACAGACTTGAACCTGTTGATGAAATGAAATTCACATACAATCCATTGTATGATCAATTCAAGTATGGCCACTCACATGATATTAGGCACACTTCACATGCTCAAAGTTTTCACATAACACACACCAAAAAGCATGTGACACAACCTAGGAAATATCATGAAACTCACACTAAGAATTATCATGCTGTGCCTCCTATTGCTTACAATGTTAAACCCAAGTTCAATCAGAACTTGAGAAAATCTAACAAGAAAGGACCCAAGAAAATGTGGGTACCTAAGGATAAGATTATTCCTATTGCAGATATCCTTGGCTGCAAAAAGGACAAAGCACAACATGTCATGGTACCTGGACTCTGGATGCTCACGACACATGACAGGAAGAAGGTCTATGTTCCAAGACCTGGTGCTTAAGTCTGGAGGAGAAGTCAAGTTTGGAGGAGATCAGAAGGGCAAGATAATTGGCTCTGGAACTATAAAGTCTGGTAACTCTCCTTCCATTTCTAAAGTACTTCTTGTAGAAGGATTAACACATAACCTCTTATCTATCAGTCAATTGAGTGACAATGGTTATGATATAATCTTTAATCAAAAGTCTTGCAAGGCTGTAAATCAGAAGGATGGCTCAATCCTATTTACAGGCAAGAGGAAGAACAACATTTATAAGACAGATCTGCAAGATCTTATGAGTCAGAAGGTGACTTGTCTTATGTCTGTTTCTGAAGAGCAGTGGGTCTGGCACAGAAGATTAGGTCATGCTAGTTTGAGAAAGATTTCTCAGATTAACAAACTGGATCTTGTCAGAGGACTCCCTAATCTGAAATTCAAATCAGATGCTCTTTGTGAAGCATGTCAGAAGGGCAAGTTCTCCAAACCTGCATTCAAGTCCAAGAATGTTGTTTCTACCTCAAGGCCATTAGAACTCCTGCACATTGATCTGTTTGGCCCTGTCAAAACAGCATCTGTCAGAGGGAAGAAATATGGATTAGTCATAGTAGATGATTATAGTCGCTGGACGTGGGTAAAATTCTTGAAACACAAGGATGAGACTCATTCAGTGTTCTTTGATTTCTGCATTCAGATTCAATCTGAAAAAGAGTGTAAAATCATAAAGGTCAGAAGTGATCATGGTGGTGAATTTGAGAACAGATCCTTTGAAGAATTCTTCAAAGAAAATGGTATTGCCCATGATTTTGAAGGATAGAAAAACACTTAGAAAGGGGGGGGATTGAATAAGTGTGACTTTAAATCTTGGACGATAAAAATAAATTGCACAATTATTTTTATCCTGGTTCGCTGTTAACGAAGCTACTCCAGTCCACCCCCGCAGAGATGATTTACCTCAACCTGAGGATTTAATCCACTAATCGCACGGATTACAATGGTTTTCCACTTAGTCCACGACTAAGTCTTCTAGAGTATTCTGATCACAACTTGATCACTCCAGGAACAACTGCTTAGACAACTTCTAAGACTTTTCTAGAGTCTACTGATCAACCTGATCACTCTAGTTACAAACTGCTCAGCCAACTGCTAAGACTTCCTAGAGTATACTGATCACACGATCACTCTAGTTCCTTACAACTTAATGTAATCTATTCAAGAGTATTACAAATGCTTCTTAAAAGCGATAATCACAACTGTGATATTTCTCTTAACGTTTAAGCTTAATCTCACTAAAATATTACAACAGCAATGTAGTGAGTTGATGAAGATTCTGAGCTTTAATTGAATAGCGTTTCAGCAAGTTTATTTTCGTTCAGAGTTGTTAAGAATTGGTTAACCTTGCTTCTCATCAGAACTTCATATTTATAGGCGTTGAGAAGATGACCGTTGAGTGCATTTAATGCTTTGCGTGTTCCGTACAGCATTGCATTTAATGTTATACGCTTTTGTCAACTACCTCGAGCCTTGTTCGCGCTGTGTCTACTGACGTTGCCTTTAGTAGCTTTAACGTTCCTTTTGTCAGTCAGCGTAGTCTGCCACCTGTACTTCCTTCTGATCTGATGTTTGTGGATACGACGTTTGAATATCATCAGAGTCAAAACAGCTTGGTGCATAGCATCTTCTGATCTTCTGATCTTGAAGTGCTTCTGTTGCGTGATACCATCTTCTGATCTTCAGTGCTTCTGATCTCATGTTCTTCTGATGCTTCCATAGACCCATGTTCTGATTCTGCTTCGACCATCTTCTGATGTCTTGCCAGACCATGTTCTGATGTTGCATGCTGAACCATTTGAGACACAACTTCTGAGCGCTGAATTATGCGTACTCTTTATATATTTCCTGAAAGGGAAATTGCATTGGATTAGAGTACCATATTATCTTAAGCAAAATTCATATTATTGTTATCATCAAAACTAAGATAATTGATAAGAACAAATCTTGTTCTAACAATCTCCCCCTTTTTGATGATGACAAAAACATATATAAATGATATGAATTTGCGATCAGAAAGAGTAGACGGCAAAAGACAAATTACACAGCTATAGCATAAGCATATGAATATGTCTCCCCCTGAGATTAACAATCTCCCCCTGAGATAAATAATCTCCCCCTGAAATAAATACTCGAAGAACTTTGATAAAAGACTTCCCTGATTATTTCGGTAGAGACGATCATATAAGCTTCTGCCTTCAGAGAATTCATAGCTTCTGACTTCTGCTTCCATTGGACAGCTTCAGAACTTGAATTTCTTTAGATCCTTAGAACACTCACAGCTTCTGATTCCTGCTTCCATCGTGGACAGCTTCAGAACTTGAATTTCTTTGATCTTCAGAACATTCACAGCTTCTGACTTCTGCTTCCATTCAGGACAGCTTCAGAACTTGAGTTTTCTGGATCTTTTAGAACATTCACATCGTCTGATTTCTGCTTCCCTCGGATAGCTTCAGAACTTTGAATGTCTACCAATCATCACTTCATGCTAGATTTGTATCAGAACATTGTTGAATGTACCAGAGCATCATCAGAGCATCTCTACATCCTGAAATGTTACAGAACAAAAACTAAACGACAAAAGTCAGCATGAACGAGTTAGAACATAAAATGTATGTTTGAACACATTATATGTATCAGAGCCATATAGGCTGAAATAATGTATCAGAGCAAATAATGTATCAGAGCCATAACATTATATGTATCAGAGCAAATAGAATTTTGTCAGAACAGGATAGACAATGATATTCAAATTCTATTATCAGTGCTTCTGATCGTGCTTCTGATTCTGAAGCTTGACAGCACTCAGCTTGCTTCAGTTTCCAAGAGCTTATTCCTTTTACAGAATAACGCTTCTTATGGTTTTGCTTCTAGTGTTTGCTTCTGAAGATTCACTTCACTTCTCTGTACCTGCAAAACACTTAAACCATATAGAACTTGCAGTTCTTGTTAGTGAATGTGTGGGAGCCTCTTTACCCAGCAACTGATAGATTTAATCAAATCATTTATCATTTATCTTCTCCCCCTTTTTGTCATAACATCAAAAAGAATATTTCAAAAGATTCAGATGCAAAAAAACGACGAAAGAAAACATTTACTGGAATGTAAAACACAAAGAAACTTTTTCATTGATAATCAAAAAGGTTTACAAGACAGGAATGCAGGAAAACAGATGCAACAAGGAAAGGAAACTACAAAGACCAAAAGACTAAGATCCTAGCCTACGCAAAATCCGCGCCAGAACATCATGAATCCCGTCAGTGCTTGTAGCTTGTCTTGTCATGAAGGAACGAAACTCAGCATTGGCTGCTTCTTGCGCGTCCAAACGAGAAGCCAGCATAGCTTGATTCTGATGAAGAGTTTCCAAGGTCTCCATCAGAGCTGAGGTTTCACCAGAAGAAGAAGCACCAGTATTTCTGCCCAGAGGGACAGCAATCTCAGCAGGGTGATCTTCTGGAAGATCTTCAGCTTGTGCATATTCCATTTCCTCATCTGAGTCTGACTCAGAAGGAGCCTTGGCATATTTTGGTTCAGGCAGCTCAGAAGTTCCATCTTCCAATGCTTGAAGAATAGCTGCTAGGTTTGTTGGAGGAGTAGGACCAGCAACTTCAGCACGATAAACCACTACTGGAAAGACCATGAGAGGTGCTTTTTCAGAAGGGTTCATTCTGAACCAGTTGAACAGCCACTGAAAATCTCCAGTCAGCACAGGAAACCAGAGCACAGAAGACCGGGGTTTCCACACCACGATATCTCTGCAGAGATTTTCTTCTTCCAACTCATCTGCAGGTATCTTCTCTTCAAGAACGCTTCTGTTCCTGATGAGACAGTGGTGGCTGCTTTCACCCACTTCCAACTGACGACCACGAGGACCAGGAGCTTCAGACAAGATCCTTCTCTTAGTGTCAGTAGCCTTCACCAGAAAGTCCTGAAGAAAGGTATCCCAGAGGTTGCTCATAGCATACATATCCAGATGGTTAAGGTAGGCAGCACCCAGGATCTCCAACCAGCCGTTTACATCAGAATGTAAACGCTCCAGAGAGGATTGAGTAGAAGGGGTTGGAGGGATTATGGTGAATCTGAAGTCTGGACGAACAACACTATAGGGATTAGGTGTTCTGGTGGGAAAAGGGTGTGAGAGAGGTGAAGAAATATCGGATGGAAGGGTTGAAGGAGAGGAGATATCAGATGGTGAAGAAGGTGGTTCCGAGAGGATGAATGAGGAGGAAGAGGTGGTGGAGGTCTTTGAAGAGGGGGTTGATTGAGGGGAACCGTCAAGGGGTTGATACACTTTGAGAGGGTCATAAGAGATCCTAACTCTTTTAGGTTTGGTTTCTAGTTCAGCAGATGCCTTTCTCTTCTGTTTCCTATCATTGTCTTGATTCCCAGAGCTTGACGATGGATTCATGATGAATTTTCAGATGTTGGAAACTGCTAGGGTTTATGATATGAAAAAAGAGAGAGAGACGAAAAATAAACCGAATGCAGAGAGAGAGAAATATGAGAGGGAAAAGAAACGTTTGAAGAGTATAAAAAGAAAACTGAAAGATAGTAAATGATGAAAAGCATTTAATGTTACGTGACTTGAGGAGAGATAATAATGACAAAAGATGTGATTTGCACAGTTACCTAAGTAGACGTCCCCTCAACTGCACGCACGCTTGTCCAGAAATAGTGAACACGTGTTTACCATCTGGATAGCCAGTTATAGCTGTCTTGCTTTTAAAGAGATTCTGAATCAACTTAGACAATAAAACGTTAGTAATAACTGAATCACAATTTCTAATTGATTTCAACCAGAACTTCTTATAAAAGTAATTTCATTTCAGAAGATACTTATATATAAGAGTATCTTATCTTCTCATTTGGGCTTGTTTCTGAAGATTTATTTTGTACCAATTATATTGAATCCATCTGGTCTAGGAACAAGATCCCAAACATCATTCCTTGTAAGCTGATTCAGTTCTTCTTGCATAGCAATTATCCAGTCTGGATCTTCTAGAGCATGATCAACAGAAGTTGGCTCGATTAAAGATACAAGACCTAATTGACAATCTGCATTGTTCTTAAGGAATGCTCTTGTTCTGATTGGATCATCCTTCTTTCCAAGAATGACATCTTCTGAATGACCAGAGATGAGTCTGGATGATCTTCTGACAGATGGTTCTTCAGAAATGCTTAGATCCTCCAGAGAAGCTGATACTTGATCTTCAGATTCTTTGCTTCTGAGAAGCTCTGCTTCTGATGCGTTGCTTCTTGGCTCAACAACTTCTGATATATCAATATCACAATCTGCAAAATTATCAAACTGCTTTGGTTTTTCAGAACCAAGCTTATCATCAAACCTGATATTGATTGATTCTTCTACAATCAATGTTTCAGTATTGTATACTCTGTAGCCTTTTGAGCGTTCAGAATATCCAAGAAGGAAACATTTCTGTGCTTTGGAATCAAACTTACCAAGATAATCTTTAGTGTTCAGAATAAAACATACACATCCAAAAGGATGGAAATATGAAATGTTGGGCTTTCTATTCTTCCACAATTCATAGGGAGTCTTATTTAGAATAGGTCTGATAGAGATTCTATTCTGAATATAGCATGCAGTGTTTATTGCTTCTGCCCAGAAATGCTTAGCCATATTGGTTTCATTGATCATGGTTCTGGCCATTTCTTGCAGAGTCCTATTCTTTCGTTCTACAACTCCATTTTGTTGTGGAGTTCTAGGACAAGAGAAATCATGGGCAATACCATTCTCTTTGAAGAATTCTTCAAAGGATCCGTTCTCAAATTCACCACCATGATCACTTCTGACCTTTATGATTTTACACTCTTTTTCAGATTGAATCTGAATGCAGAAATCAAAGAACACTGAATGAGTCTCATCCTTGTGTTTCAAGAATTTTACCCACGTCCAGCGACTATAATCATCTACGATGACTAATCCATATTTCTTTCCTCTGACAGATGCTGTTTTGACTGGTCCAAACAGATCAATGTGCAAGAGTTCTAATGGCCTTGAGGTAGAAACAACATTCTTAGACTTGAATGCAGGTTTGGAGAACTTGCCCTTCTGACATGCTTCACAAAGAGCATCTGATTTGAATTTCAGATTAGGGAGTCCTCTGACAAGATTCAGTTTGTTAATCTGAGAGATCTTTCTCAAACTAGCATGACCTAATCTCCTGTGCCAGACCCACTGCTCTTCAGAAACAGACATAAGACAAGTCACCTTCTGACTCATAAGATCTTGCAGATCTGTCTTATAAATGTTATTCTTCCTCTTGCCTGTAAATAGGATTGAGCCATCCTTCTGATTTACAGCCTTGCAAGACTCTTGATTAAAGATTATATCATAACCATTGTCACTTAATTGACTGATAGATAAGAGGTTATGTGTTAATCCTTCTACAAGAAGTACATTAGAAATGGAAGGAGAGTTACCAGACTTTATAGTTCCAGAGCCAATTATCTTGCCCTTCTGATCTCCTCCGAACTTGACTTCTCCTCCAGACTTAAGCACCAGGTCTTGGAACATAGACCTTCTTCCTGTCATGTGTCGCGAGCATCCAGAGTCCAGGTACCATGACATGTTGTGCTTTGTCCTTTTTGCAGTCAAGGATATCTGCAATAGGAATAATCTTATCCTTAGGTACCCACATTTTCTTGGGTCCTTTCTTGTTAGATTTTCTCAAGTTCTGATTGAACTTGGGTTTGACATTATAAGCAATAGGAGGAACAGCATGATAATTTTTAATATGAGTTTCATGATATTTCCTAGGTTGTGTCACATGCTTCTTGGTGTGTGTTATGTGAAAACTTTGTGCATGTGAAGTGTGCCTAATATCATGAGAGTGGCCATACTTGAACTGATCATACAATGGCTTGTATGTGATTTTCATTTCATCAACAGGTTCAAGTTTGTATGGGGTTTCACCCTCAAAACCAATGCCTACTCTTTTGTTTCCAGACACAGCATATATCATAGAAGCTAGCTGACTTCTGCCAATACTTCTAGATAAGAACTTCCTGAAACTTAAATCATATTCTTTCAGAATATGGTTTAGACTAGGAGTGGATTTTTCTGAATCAGAAGGAGATCCAACATTATTGGATAATTTTAAAAGTTTTTCTTTTAATTCAGAATTTTCCAACTCAAGCTTCTTTGTTTCAAATTCAAATTGCTTTTTCAGCTTTTTGTATTTGAGACTAATCTGAGACTTGAGTTCCAGTAGTTCAGTTAGACCGGAAACTAACTCATCTCTAGTAAGTTCAGAAAATACCTCTTCAGAATCTGATTCTGATGTAGATTCTGATCCATCATCTTCTGTCGCCATCAGCGCACAGTTAGCCTGCTCATCTTCTGAATCATCTTCTGACTCATCCCAGGTTGCCATAAGACCTTTCTTCTTATGAAACTTTTTCTTGGGACTTTCCTTCTGAAGATTTGGACATTCATTCTTGTAGTGTCCAGGCTCATTGCATTCATAGCACATGACCTTCTTCTTGTCAAATCTTCTGTCATCAGAAGATTCTCCACGTTCAAATTTCTTTGAACTTCTGAAGCCTCTGAACTTCCTTTGCTTGGTCTTCCAGAGTTGATTTAGCCTTCTGGAGATTAAGGACAGTTCATCTTCTTCTTCAGATTCTGATTCTTCAGGATCTTCTTCTCTAGCCTGAAAAGCGTTAGTGCATTTCTTGATATTGGATTTTAATGCAATAGACTTACCTTTCTTTTGAGGCTCATTTGCGTCCAGCTCTATTTCATGACTCCTCAAGGCACTGATAAGCTCTTCCAGAGAAACTTCATTCAGATTCTTTGCGATCTTGAATGCAGTCACCATAGGACCCCATCTTCTGGGTAAGCTTCTGATGATCTTCTTTACGTGATCAGCCTTGGTGTATCCCTTGTCAAGAACTCTCAATCCAGCAGTAAGAGTTTGAAATCTTGAAAACATCTTTTCAATGTCTTCATCATCCTCCATCTTGAAGGCTTCATACTTCTGGATTAAAGCTAGAGCTTTGGTCTCCTTGACTTGAGCGTTTCCTTCATGAGTCATTTTCAAGGACTCATATATGTCATAGGCCGTTTCCCTGTTAGATATCTTCTCATACTCAGCATGAGAGATAGCATTCAGCAAAACAGTTCTGCATTTATGATGATTCCTGAAAAGCTTTTTCTGATCATCATCCATTTCTTGCCTTGTCAGCTTTACGCCTCTGGCATTTACAGGATGTTTGTAACCATCCATCAGAAGATCCCATAGATCACCATCTAGACCAAGAAAATAACTTTCCAGTTTATCTTTCCAGTATTCAAAGTTTTCACCATCAAATACCGGCGGTCTAGTATAACCATTGTTACCGTTGTATTGCTCAGCAGAGCCAGATGTAGATGCAGGTGTAGGTGTAGACTTTTCACTTTCATCAACCATCTTTTACTGAAGAGTTTTTCTCTTCCTGAATCTTTTCTAAACACGGTTAAGTGCTTGCACCTTAGAACCGGCGCTCTGATGCCAATTGAAGGATAGAAAAACACTTAGAAAGGGGGGGGATTGAATAAGTGTGACTTTAAATCTTGGACGATAAAAATAAATTGCACAATTATTTTTATCCTGGTTCGCTGTTAACGAAGCTACTCCAGTCCACCCCCGCAGAGATGATTTACCTCAACCTGAGGATTTAATCCACTAATCGCACGGATTACAATGGTTTTCCACTTAGTCCACGACTAAGTCTTCTAGAGTATTCTGATCACAACTTGATCACTCCAGGAACAACTGCTTAGACAACTTCTAAGACTTTTCTAGAGTCTACTGATCAACCTGATCACTCTAGTTACAAACTGCTCAGCCAACTGCTAAGACTTCCTAGAGTATACTGATCACACGATCACTCTAGTTCCTTACAACTTAATGTAATCTATTCAAGAGTATTACAAATGCTTCTTAAAAGCGATAATCACAACTGTGATATTTCTCTTAACGTTTAAGCTTAATCTCACTAAAATATTACAACAGCAATGTAGTGAGTTGATGAAGATTCTGAGCTTTAATTGAATAGCGTTTCAGCAAGTTTATTTTCGTTCAGAGTTGTTAAGAATTGGTTAACCTTGCTTCTCATCAGAACTTCATATTTATAGGCGTTGAGAAGATGACCGTTGAGTGCATTTAATGCTTTGCGTGTTCCGTACAGCATTGCATTTAATGTTATACGCTTTTGTCAACTACCTCGAGCCTTGTTCGCGCTGTGTCTACTGACGTTGCCTTTAGTAGCTTTAACGTTCCTTTTGTCAGTCAGCGTAGTCTGCCACCTGTACTTCCTTCTGATCTGATGTTTGTGAATACGACGTTTGAATATCATCAGAGTCAAAACAGCTTGGTGCATAGCATCTTCTGATCTTCTGATCTTGAAGTGCTTCTGTTGCGTGATACCATCTTCTGATCTTCAGTGCTTCTGATCTCATGTTCTTCTGATGCTTCCATAGACCCATGTTCTGATTCTGCTTCGACCATCTTCTGATGTCTTGCCAGACCATGTTCTGATGTTGCATGCTGAACCATTTGAGACACAACTTCTGAGCGCTGAATTATGCGTACTCTTTATATATTTCCTGAAAGGGAAATTGCATTGGATTAGAGTACCATATTATCTTAAGCAAAATTCATATTATTGTTATCATCAAAACTAAGATAATTGATAAGAACAAATCTTGTTCTAACAGATTTCTCTTGTCCTAGAACTCCACAGCAAAATGGAGTTGTAGAACGAAAGAATAGGACTCTGCAAGAAATGGCCAGAACCATGATCAATGAAACCAATATGGCTAAGCATTTCTGGGCAGAAGCAATAAACACTGCATGCTATATTCAGAATAGAATCTCTATCAGACCTATTCTAAATAAGACTCCCTATGAATTGTGGAAGAATAAAAAGCCCAACATTTCTTATTTCCATCCTTTTGGATGTGTATGTTTTATTCTGAACACTAAAGATCATCTTGGTGTCGCGGGGAAAAATCGTTGTCTTTTTTTCTGGATGAGACACCTGATGCCTTCTTTGGGCTCGAGTGCTCAAAAAAATGATTTTTCTTTTGTACGGACCAAACTTTTTATTGTTTCCAAAGGAGGAAAAGGAAAAAAGTTGCAATAACCTAAAAAACAGATGCAAAGCCCGAAACTTAAAGCAATGCATAAGTGGGGGGAGAGATTCCGGGTAAGAGGGTTGGTTATACGAAGGGAAGGTATTAGCATCCAACGTATCTATAGTACTCTATAGGTTTCTTTATTTTGTTTTTCATTCTTGGTGGTGGAGGTTCTTGTGAAATAGGAGGGACCTAAGGTGTTTGTTTGATTATGCTCGCAAAGATCATCGCGATCCTCTGCATACATATCCCTTAGAGGGAATCAGAGCATCTGTAGCTCGAGGTCTACGGGTGCTAAGGTTTGAATGGTTTTTTTTGTTTTGTTTTGCTCGCCAAGGATCGACCTTGTGCCTACGTATTCTCAAAGGGATGTTGAGAAAGTCAGAGCAATCGTAGTTCCCACTTATGCTAGTGGAAGCAAAGGAAAATAGACAAATGTCGTCTAAATGCTAGATGTATCTAATCTATATCATCACATACATCTGTTTGATTTTTGTTTGTTTAACCAGCCTTGTGGCAAAAATTTTCAATGAAGTCAGCCTTGTGACAAAAAGTTTTGATTAATCAGCCAGCCTCGTGGCAAAAGTTTCAATGAAGTCAGCCTTGTGACAAAAACTTTGATTAATCATCCAGTACGGTGGTAAAACAGTTTGATTGATTAGCCAGCCTTGTGGCAAAAAAGTTTGATTTTTGATTGATTGATTGTTTGTGATGATATATAAGAGATACTCCTAGCATAGAGATGAAAAATGTCTAATCTCCTAGGGTACTTGATTTGGATATTGGGATGCTTATAAGAAGCCCGTGGGTCCTTGTACGAAGCCCAAGAGGAGGCTATCCGAGGGTCCTTGCATTGTAAGCCCAAGGGGAGGCTATGGGAGGGACAATCCAGGGTCCTTGCATTGTAAGCCCAAGAGGAGGCTATGGGAGGGTCACTCGTTTGTACAAAGCCCAAGGGGAGGCATGGTATAGTTGGTTTGAGCTCTTAGAGCGATTTCACCGGGAAACCATACTCTATGTCCTAACCTAAACTAGGGAGATTCTTTGCACGAAGCCCAATAGGAGGCTATGGGGAACCTAGTGTTGTACTAAGTTGAATAAGCATATATAACACAAACACACATATGAACAAGTACGAACAAATATGCACAAGTACATGAACAAATATGAACAGTTATACATATGACAGAGTGTGTATATAATGGAGTTTATGAAGGAAATATACCTGTAAGCATGATCCATTTGTATACACGGGGCTCGGGACTCATACTCGGGGAGAGGACCTTTTGAGTTTATTCAAAGCTATGCAAACAAATATTTACAAGGGCTCGGGACTTATACCTACATGGAGGCCCATGGTATTTTTGGGAAGATTTAAAGAAAACCTTCATTTTTGATTTGTTATTAAAAGTTAAAAAACAAACTGATCGAGGTATGTACAAAAAAGTGTATGTACAAAAAAGGTGTACAATGAAATACCTAATTTCATGTACAGGAATGGGACTTATACCTATGTGGAGGCCCATGTTTTATTTTATAAAACATGGTTGATTGTTTTATTTACAAACGCGAGGTTTCGTCGTTTTGAAAACAGTTTGAAAATTCTTGTTTTGAAAGAAGTTTTCTGTACAAAGAAAAACTGTAAAAAGAAAAGGAAAGGGACTTATACTCTCTAATAGTCGAGAGGCCCATGTTTTATTTTCATAAAACATGGTGGATGGTTTTGAAAAAGAGTTGAAAGATTTGTTTGTTAAAAAACTGTTTTGGAAGTAATTTGGAAAAAGTTTTCTGTTAAAAACTGTACAAAGAAAGACAAAAGGGACTTATACTCTCTAATATTCGAGAGGCCCCACATCATTTTGAAAATTAATTGATCAATTAAAAAAATTTAATCAATAGTTTCAAAAAGAAATGGTTTATCGTTTTTGAAAAGAATCGCGATCGCTCGTTTTAAAACAATTTGAATTTTGAAAGGAGTCAAATTAATCAAGATAAACAAAAAGATTATCCTCAATTAATACTTAGATGATTAGGGTTTGCTCCAAAAATATTTACAAGTGATGATCAAGTGAAAAACAATATTAAAAAGTATTAAAAATACTTAAAAACAAGTCATTTTAAAATTATTTAAAAATATATTAAATGAATCTTTTTTTGTGATTTTTTTTAATATTGTCAAAATATGTATATTAAATAAAGAGTGTAAAAAAAATGAAGTGAAAATAATGAATTTTGATTGGTTAAATTAAATGATGAAGTTGTGAAGAAAAATAGTGTCAAAAAATAAGGTTTGGTCCTGCCAGGGTTTGAACCCACGCCCTAAGGTTCACCACTCAAAACACTTGCCAACTGAGCTGCGCGCGCAGCTTGTTTATGATACGCGTTCAACACATTATATTTTAAAACAATTATTTGAATTCTTTGAACGAAAAAACGCGCCAAGAACACAACCCTAACTGAATTTTGAAATTCTTCAAATCTGTGTTGTTTTGATCGATCAAAGGGTCTATCTCACTCGGTTTTTCACGAGGAACATGATGGTGCCCTCATAATTCATTTATTTTTGTTCTAAGGTGATCAATTTTATGATGAACACTAAGAACCCTAGAACTGAAATTCAATGTGAAATCGTGTATGATTGATGAATTATGAAATTGATTGAGGGCTAATGATCAGTGATAGTGCAGAAACAAGATGGCAAAGCAATATTTCATTTATGATGCATGTATGATAGAGTTTGAAGTTCAAGAACACTTACCTCAAAAACGGCCAAACTGGAGATTTGATTCTTCAATATAAGTGTTACAGATGCTTTGTATCGATCTGGATAGCTTCAATGATGATTATGGAAGGTGTCTGGATGTCTGGAACAAGCTGAATTCATCTGAGCATGGCCATGGCACCCGAACTGCAGTTGCTTCAAGTATGAATCGAATTTGAAGATGGAGGTGTTTCAGATTGCTGGTGAGTGTTTGGATCATTCATATGAAGTATATGGATGGTGTTAGAAGTGTTGGTTTGGACAGATATGGCTTGGTATGGATTTTGGCATGATAAGGTTCAATATATGCAATTATGGAAGTGAGGTAGTGATTCTGAGATTTGAGGTGTTTTTGGGTGTATGAGTGATTCAAACAAATCACATTTGATGTTTATGGGATGTTAGAACCATCACTTTGGCCATAGCTTCAAGGATTTGGAGGTTGGGATTTCTACCTCACTTTGAAACATGAAACTTGCAATTCAAGAAAGAAAGAGAAAACCTATGCTTTGTGAGGTTTTGGTGTCAGTTTGAAGATGATTTGAACCTCTATTTATAGGCCAAGGATTCTGAATACAAAGCTCTTGCAAGTTGATCAAGAAGTGATGATTTGGCTTAAGAGATAAAATGGAATCTTTCACATTAAATGCAAATGGTTAAAAGTGACTTAACCATGGTTATTTCTCAAGCTTCTTATCCTCTTCCATTCTGATCTCAAATCAGAAAATATCTACCAATTATTGCATCTATGCATCATTATTTGGATCATTTGGCAAATTGGTTCATAACTTAGTGAAAATGGCATGTAATTTCAACTGAAAAGTTCACTAATGTCAAAATTCAAAACCATGGCTACACTTCATATTTTTTCATGCTCTTGGACATTTTGGAAAGCTCATGTTACATACTTCAAAAGCCTAGTTGAAAGTTTCCTCAAGTCTCTTAAGGAAATCGGTGAAAAAGTTCCATGAACTTTGAAGAAAATGAAGTTTTAAGTGAAGTTTTCAAAAAGTACCAACTTTGAAGCTCCATATCTCTTAAATGGTTGATCTTATGAAAAAAAATTATATGTGACAAAGTTGTTCATTGGATCAAAATCTACAACTTTCATGTTGGAAGTTTTTTTCAGTTTGTAGGTGAAATTTTGAGTTATTCCCTTCCAAAGTTTGGAAAAAACCATGAAAAACACTTAGAAATTTTTCTAAGTATGGAAAGTCAAACTTTTGACTTTTTGATTCTTGATTGATTTTCTTGATTTTTCTTGATCAAATGACTTCTAATATCATATATTGATGATTTAAAACTTCAAAAGTCATGGTTGACCAAAATTCCCCAAAAGTCAATGGTGATCTTGTACAGTTGACTTTTTCAGACGAATCGCGTTTCTGGAGATTTCAAATGAAACAGGCTATCCTCATCAAATGAATGGCATGAATGGATCACATTGAAACATTAGAGGATATTGAGCCATGGTTTGAGTTGTGGCACCATGTCCTGATTAAAAAGTCAGTTATTCAGTGAATTAGGTCAAAAACCCTAATTGTCGACCTGATGAAATTGATGACTGTGGATCTTGAATTGAGATGTAATTTCCATTGTATATTGTCATAGGGATTATTTGAGGATTATTGAAACCTTTGATTGACTCCCTGGGGATTTTTAGGGTTTCCCAAATGTGATCCCTGATTTCAGTCCTTGATAGTTCAAAACCCTAATCTGATGATTTGAAATTTCACTGTTGATCAATCCTTGTGTAGGAGATGTTATGAGCCAATGGATTAGGTCAAAATGATGCACTTGGGGTATTGAGGTCATGTCCCAAGTTATTAGGTCAAATCCTGAGCAAAAGTCAGGAGTATGCTATCTTCAGTCAAAACCCTAATCTGGTTGATTCAGAGCTTTTGAGCTTGTTTGAAATGAATCTCTGAGGACCAAATGTTGATTGTTGATGAAGATGATTCATTTGAGATGGAGGGAGAACAAAACCCTAATTGATTTGTTACTTGTACTGATGAGTGATTTCTTGATTAAACCCTGCTGAGTCACAAATAACAAACACAAGCTATGCAATTTGTTAGAGATGCAAATGATGCATATGCAAATGATATGAGGTGGTATCTTAGGTCAAAAATTGGGGTATGACACTTGGTAAGTTTGATTCCAAAGCTCAAAAATGTTTCCTTCTTGGATATTCTGAACGCTCAAAAGGCTACAGAGTATATAATACTGAAACATTGATTGTGGAAGAATCAATCAATATCAGGTTTGATGATAAGCTTGGTTCTGAAAAACCAAAGCAGTTTGATAATTTTGCAGATTGTGATATTGATATATCAGAAGTTGTTGAGCCAAGAAGCAACGCATCAGAAGCAGAGCTTCTCAGAAGCAAAGAATCTGAAGATCAAATATCAGCTCTCTGGACAATCTAAGCATTTCTGAAGAACCATCTGTCAGAAGATCATCCAGACTCATTTCTGGTCATTCAGAAGATGTCATTCTCGGAAAGAAGGATGATCCAATCAGAACAAGAGCATTCCTTAAGAACAATGCAGACTGTCAATTAGGTCTTGTATCTTTGATCGAGCCAACTTCTGTTGATCATGCTCTAGAAGATCCAGACTGGATAATTGCTATGCAAGAAGAACTGAATCAGTTTACAAGGAATGATGTTTTGGATCTTGTTCCTAGACCAGATGGATTCAATATAATCGGTACAAAATGGGTCTTCAGAAACAAGCCCAAAGTGAGAAGATGAGAAGTTCTTATGTGTAAATATCTTCTGAAATGAAATTTCTTTTATAAGAAGTTCTGATTGAAATCAATTAGAAATTGTGATTCAGTTATTACTAACGTTTCATTGTCTAAGTTGAGTCAGAATCTCTTTAAAAGCAAAACAGCTGTAACTGCCTATCCAGATGGTAAACACGTGTTCACTATTCCTGGACAAGCGTGCGTGCAGTTGAGGGGACGCCTACTTAGGTAACTGTGCAAATCACATCTTTTGTCATTATTATCTCTCCTCACGTCACGTAACATTAAATGCTTTTCATCATTTACTCTCTTTCAGTTTTTCTTTTTATATTCTTCAAACGTTTCTTTTCCCTCTTATTTTTTCTCTCACTTTGCATTCAGTTTCTTTTTCGTCCTCTCTCTTTGAATTCATATCATAAACCCTAGCAGTTTCCAATATCTGCAACTTCATCATGAATCCATCGTCAAGCTCTGGGAATCAAGATAATGATCGGAAACAAAAGAGAAAGGCAACTGCTGAACCAGAAACCAAACCCAAAAAGATAAAGATCACCTATGACCCTCTCAAGGTGAATCCAATGGAAGCAAAGTTATCTGGAAACTATTCTAGACGTGTGTTTCAACCCCCTGGTGAAAGCCCTCCATCATCTCCATCTTCTTCCTCATCGTTTTACCTTCAAGACTCAACTTCCTCCTCATCTAACCTTTCCTCTCCCTCAACCCATCCATCAGATATTTCTTCACCTCTCTCACACCCTTTTCCCACCAGAACACCTAATCCCTATAGTGTTGTTTTTCCCGACTCCAGGTTCTCTGTCAACCCTCCAACCCCTACCTCTCAATCACTTCTGGAGATTTTACATTCTGATGTAAATGGCTGGTTGGAGATTCTGGGTGCTGCTCACCTTAACCATCTGGATGAGTATGCTACAAACAACCTCTGGGATACCTTTCGTCAGGATTTTCTGGTTAGGGCTACAGACACTCAGAGAAGGATCATGTCTGAAGCTCCTGGTACTCATGGTCTTCGGTTGGAAGTTGGTGAAAGCAGCTATCACCACCTCATCAGGAACAGAAGCGTTCTTGAGAAGAGGATACCTGCAGATAAGGAAGAAAATCTCTGCAGAGACATCGTGGTGTGGAAACCATGGTTTCCTGTGCTGACTGGAGATTTTCAGTGGTTGTTTAACTGGTTCAGAATGAACCCCTCTGAAAAAGCACCTCACATGGTCTTTCCAGTAGTGGTCTATCCTGCTGAAGTTGCTGGTCCTACTCCTCCAACAAACCTAGCAGCTATTCTTCAAGCGTTGGAAGTTGGAACTTCTGAGCTGCCTGAACCAGAATATGCTAAGGCTACTTCTGAGTCAGACTCAGATGAGGAAATGGAAGATGCACAAGCTGACGATCTTCCAAAAGATCACCCTGCTGAGATTGCTGTCCCTTTTGGCAGAAATTCAGGTGCCTCTTCTTCTGGTGAAACATCAGCTCTGATGGAGACCTTGGAAGCTCTTCATCAGAATCAAGCTATGCTGGCTTCTCGATTGGATGCGCAAGAAGTAGCCAATGCTGAGTTTCGCTCCTTCATGGCAAGGCAAACTACAAGCACTGACGGGATTCATGATGTTCTGGCACGGATTTTGCGTAGGCTAGGATCTTAGTCCTTTTGTCTTAATAGTTTTCTTTCCTTGTTGCATCTGTTTTTCTTGCATTCCTTTTTGTAATTTCTCTTGATTATCAATGAAAAGTTTCTTTGCTTTTACATTCCAGTGATTTTATTTGTCTTTTTAGTCATCTGAATCTTTTAAAATATTCTTTTTGATGTTATGACAAAAAGGGGGAGAAGATAAATGATAAATGATTTGATTAATCTATCAGTTGCTGGGTAAAGCTCCCACACATTTACTAACAAGAATTGCAAGTTCTATATGGTTTAAGTGTTTTGCAGGAATAAAGAAGTGAAGAGAATCTTCAAAGCAAACACAAGAAGCAAAACCATAAGGAGTGTTATTCTGTAAAAAGAATAAGCTCATGAAAACTGAAGCAAGCTGAGTGCTGTCAAGCTTCAGAAATCAGAAGCACTGATAATAGAATTTGATCCACATTTGTCTATTTGCTCTGACAAAATTCTATTTGCTCTGATACATTATTTTAGCCTATAAGGCTCTGATACATATCATGTGTTCTAATATACATTTTATGTTCTGACTCGTTCATGCTGACTTTTGTCGTTTAGTTTTTGTTCTGTAACATTTCAGGATGTAGAGATGCTCTGATGATGCTCTGGTACATTCAACAATGTTCTGATACAAATCTAGCATGAAGAGATGTTGGTAGAAATTCAAAGCTCTGAAGCTGTGAATGTTCTAAAGATCCAGAAAACTCAAGTTCTGAAGCTGTCCTAAATGGAAGCAGAAATCAGAAGCTGTGAATGTTCTGAAGATCAAAGAAATTCAAGTTCTGAAGCTGTCCTGAATGGAAGCAGAAATCAGAAGCTGTGAATGTTCTGAAGATCAAAGAAATTCAAGTTCTGAAGCTGTCCTAGATGGAAGCAGGAATCAGAAGCTGTGAGTGTTCTAAGGATCTAAAGAAATTCTAGTTCTGAAGCTGTCCAATGGAAGCAGAAGTCAGAAGCTATGAATTCTCTAAAGACAGAAGCTTATGTGATCGTCTCTACCGAAATAATCAGGGAAGTCTTTTATTAAAGTTCTTCGAGTATTTATTTCAGGGGGAGATTATTTATCTCAGGGGGAGATTGTTAATCTCAGGGGGAGACATATTCATATGCTTGCTATAGCTGTGTAATTTGTCTTTTGCCGTCTGCTCTTTCTGATCGCAAATTCATATCATTTATATATGTTTTTGTCATCATCAAAAAGGGGGAGATTGTTCGAACAAGATTTGTTCTGATCAATTATCTTAGTTTTGATGATAACAATAATATGAATTTTGCTTAAGATAATATGGTACTCTAATCCAATGCAATTTCCTTTTCAGGAAATATATAAAGAGTATGCATAATTCAGCGCTCAGAAGCTTTGTCTCAAAGGGTTCAGCATGCAACATCAGAACATGGTCTGGCAAGACATCAGAAGATGGTCGAAGCAGAATCAGAACATGGGTCTATGGAAGCATCAGAAGAACAAGAGATCAGAAGCACTGAAGTTCTGATGGTATCACGCACAGAAGCACTTCAAGGTCAGAAGATCAGAAGATGCTATGCACCAAGCTGTTTGACTCTAATGATATTCAAACGTTGTATTCACAAACATCAGATCAGAAGGAAGTACAAGTGGCAGGCTACGCTGACTGACAAAAGGAACGTTGGAAGCTATTAAAGGCAACGTCAGTAGACACAGCGTGAACAAGGCTCGAGGTAGTTGACAAAAGCGTATAACATTAAATGCGATGCTGTACGGAACACGCAAAGCATTAAATGCACTCAACGGTCATCTTCTCCAACGCCTATAAATATGAAGTTCTGATGAGAAGCAAGGTCAACAACTCTGCACAAGATTATTCAAAAAGACTTGCTGAAACGCTGTTAAACTCAAAGCTCAGAATCTTCATCTTCATCAAAGCTCACTACATTGCTGTTGTAATATATTAGTGAGATTAAGCTTAAACATTTAAGAGAAATATCACAGTTTGTGATTATAGCTTTTAAGAAGCAATTGTAATACTCTTAGAATTGATTACATTAAGTTGTAAGGAACTAGAGTGATCGTGTGGATCAGTATACTCTAGGGAGTCTTAGAAGTGTTCTAAGCAGGTTGTAACTAGAGTGATCAGTGTGTGATCAGAATACTCTAGAAAGTCTTAGAGGGTATCTAAGCAGTTGTTCCTGGAGTGATCAGTGTGTGATCAGTAGACTCTGGAAGACTTAGTTGCTGACTAAGTGGAGAACCATTGTAATCCGTGCGATTAGTGGATTAAATCCTCAGTTGAGGTAAATCATCTCTGCGGGGGTGGACTGGAGTAGTTTAGTTAACAACGAACCAGGATAAAAATAACTGTGCAATTTATTTTTATCTGTTAAGTTTTTAAAGCTACACTTATTCAAACCCCCCCCCCCTTTCTAAGTGTTTTTCTATCCTTCATTGCCTGCATTAGTTTCAAAGATAGTGGTGTGCATATTCATTGACATGGTTCCCACTATATTTTTTTCAGTTATAGGCCTTCACCATTTTTCATACTGGATGAAGTTGATGCTGCATTGGACAATTTGAATGTTGCGAAGGTTGCTGGCTTTATTCGCTCAAAATCTTGTGAAGGAGCGAGGGTTAATCAGGATGCTGATGGCGGAAATGGTTTTCAGAATATTGTAATATCTATGAAAGACAGTTTCTATGACAAAGCTGAAGCTTTAGTTGGGGTTTTCAGGGACTCTAGAAGAGGGTAATTTTCTTTTCTTCACATCATTAAATTCTTAGTATTTCCTCCCCCCTCTTTCTATTCAATATGTTAATGGCATAAATCTAATCTATTTTCATTGTTTGTTTAAATCATATACATTCTACACTATTTTTTCTTTTTCTTTTTTTGCAGTTGTTCGAGTACTCTCACATTTGATCAGAGCAAGTATTAGGAGTCCTAAAATTCTTCCATTGGATGCATTATATAAGTTGCTTGCGCTGTATAGAGTTCGCGGTGCATTTTTATCTGTTGTTTAATGGTTCTTGTGTAAATTACCAGTTGATTCCTTTTTATAACATTATTGTAAATAGAAGTTCCTCACAGTAGATGATTTAGATACCTTTTTCATTCACTAGAAATGCTATGCAGCTAAGACAAGATACCTATTTATTCGACGATAAATGTAGTGAATTGATTTAACCTTTTTATCGGCCATGCCTTTGTATTCTTATATATATATATATATATATATATATATATATATATATATATATATATATATATATATATATATATAAACAGTTCTTCCTATCTGTCAATCATGCTTAAGAATTGAGGCTCATTGTTCATAATGAATGAACCAAATGGAATAAGAGGTGAAATTTGTAAAGTAGCAATCTCTGGATGTCCAAACCTTAAAATATATTGTCTTATATATTTTAATGTAATTGCTATACAAACTTTTTTTTAGTTAGTTGCTGAAGTGAAAATAACGTACAATCAAGAATAGTTAGCATAATCTTGAAATTCAATTATCATGCTTTAGTGGTAAGCACGGTTCTTTATGTATGTGTTAATGAGTTTAATTTTGACTTGTGTGTGAGTAAATTGTACTACTACTAATCATTCGAAATGCAATTTTTTAATGCATTAACCGAAATATTAGTTTTCAACCTTATCATTAATAAAATATTTTATTACTTCTTTTAAAATATTTTATTTTTATTATACTTTAGAAACAGATGCAATTCCTTCATATCTTCATATTTATTTTTTCATATAATTTTTATTTAACTATCCTATTTTATTTTTTACACCAAGTAAACCATTGATTTTTAAATTGATTTTAATCAATTAATATTAACAGGAACATAAAGTTAGTGATCAAAATATTAAATATTAACGGGAATATTAAATTACTGATCACAATATTAAATATTAACGGATACATAAAGTTAATGATCAAAATATTGAATAGTAGGGAGAACATGAATTTACGATCAAAATATTGAATAATAGCGAGAACATGAATTTACTAATAACGGGAACATGAAGTTACTGATAAAAATATTGAATATTAACAGGAACACGAAGTTACTGATCAAAATATTAATATTAGCGTAAACATGAAGTTACTATTCAAAATATTGAACATTAACAGCAACATGAAATTACTAATAAAAATATTGAATATTAACAGAAAAATGAAATTACTGATCACAATATTAATATTAACGAAAACATGAAATTACTGATCAAAATTTTGAATATTAACGAGAACATGAAGTTACTCATCAAAATTATTGAATATTAACGGAAACATGAATTTACTGATCAAAATATTGAATATTAACAAAAATGTTAAATTATGACAATAATTCCAAAAAAAAAAATTTATAAAAACAAATATATATTCATGTTCAAAATATTAATATTAGCGAAAACATGAAGTTGCTGATCAAAATATTAATATTAACGGAAACATGAAATTACTGATCAAAATATTGAATAACAACGGGAACATGAAGTTACAGATTAAAATATTGAATATTAATGAAAATAATAAGTTATTAATCAAAACAAAATATTGTATATTAACAGGAACATGAAGTTATTGATCAAACTATGGAATATTAATGGGAACATGGAGTAATTAATTTAAATATTCAATATTAACGGGAAGCGATGTTATTATGTTGAAAGCAAATATGACTAAATTTATTGCATAGGACAATTGATATTGTGTTGTCTATTCTTTATGCATGTCACATTTTATTCTACTGTTGATAAAACAGTAATAATTTAAGCCAAATAATTGATCTTTCCAATTTTTATTACATACTAATAAAATAACATATAAACTTTATTTTCTTAATTACTTTTTATTTTCAATATTCAATTTTTTTAATATTAATATTTTTATAACTTTTTCATTTTAATTCAAATTTAATCTTTTACTAATATCTTTTATTTTCCTCAATTCAAATGCGCGAAAACAACGGTACCCGTGCGAATGCACGGGTATCACACTAGTTTTTGAATGAAAATTTGGCAAACTTTTTTGAAAGAAGAAGGAAAAGAAAAGTTTTTGGCCATATGAATAGAATATGAAATGTGGAACAGTGTAAAGAATACCAATTAATGCCCTAATTATTATAAGGGTGGCTCATCATTATAAATATATTTTAAAAAAATTACTAAAGGATAATGGTGTAAATAGTTAACTCATATTTTTAGAAGTTACACAATTGTTTGACTTTTAATTAGGTTTATGAAATGTGTTTTTTTCTTATAAAAGAGAATGGAGGGAGTACATAAGAATAAATTTCAAATTCTTTCAAAGTTTTATAAAAGAGAATGGAGGGAGTACATAAGAATAAATTTCAAATTCTTTCAAAGTTATATTGACCAGATATTCACGATATCGTCGACTTCATAAGATCTTGCTGTGTCAAATCGCATCAATTTTACAGTGTCAAATCACATCTATTTTACAGTCCTATGTATTCACCGGTTCCTTTTGCAAATAAAAACCAGAAAACACAAATAAAACAAAACCCAAAACGATGTCAAAATAGATCTTTCTCCTGGGTTTCAAAGAATTCGACAATCCTTGCAAAAAAAATGGATGGAAAATTCATCTACTACACTGGGAAAAACAGGTTCGGATACATATTGGGAGAGAGAAAGAAACAAGGGAAATTTCCAAATTGATATCTACTTTTGTTTCCTTTTATGTTCTGCTCAAATCATTGTTACTTTCATTGCTGTTATCTTTCTTGAAGTCTTTCACAGGTATTTGTTGACTTTGGAGTCTTCTCACTTGCAAATATTTTCCATTTTAACTAAAAAAGAAGCTTTTTTTTTGGTCTCATATTCATGCTTCTTTTGTGTTTGATATAATGCTGCAATGATTTGTTTAAAATTTTGGAGGCATTAAATGTTCATAAACTTATGATAGGTATTTATTAACAATCTATGTTGAAAAACAATTGGTAAATGAATCTGATCAACTCTTTCTGTTTTTTGTTTTCTTGATATATTGTTATCAGATCTAATCACCTGTGTTTGAAATGAAGTTATTGTCTGTGAAGCATTGTTGATCAGAAGGTTTTGGAGATTTCTCTGTAAATTGCGATCCTTTTGGTAGGATTTGTTACTGTTATTTGTATCATGGGAAGAAAAGGGTTGTTATTTCATTTATTACTGAACTGCTTTGTAATATGATGCTTGTAGATTTGTTTACTTCTGATCCGACAACGACTGCTATTTCTCAAATCATAGATACCATTGGTGAGTTCACGTTCTGTGCTAGTGATGTAATTGTGAATAAGGATAGCTAAGGAACTTGGTGCTTGTATGGAAAGAATCATGCCGGTTTTGATGTTATGAATCGAGAAACGAAAGATGCAAAGTTACTTGCTCTAGAATGTAGCAAGAAGAGCAAGTTTTATCCGTTAATGAATTGCAGGTCCATTGCGAAACGATTAGAAAATCACACAAAGGAGAAAGTTTTAGTTTAATATCACAAAATTTCTACCTTCAATTTTACAAGTTTATATAAAAGATAATTAAATACCACTAATGAAAACTTTTTTTATCATAAAAAATCTTTTAATAGAGGACACTTCTACAATAATTTTCTTATATTATTTTTTTGTCTTGTTAATATAATAGCCGTGCATGACACCATGAACACAGTTTCTCTTACGAGTGGAGAAGAGGGAGGTTGTGATGGTTAAAGCAAGAAGAGGCAGTGTGAATGGCAGTGAGTTGGAAGAATGAGAAGGAGAAACCGCTATCTCAATTCACCAATCTTCCATTTGAACACGACAATTCACACCCAGTTGAAGATGGTTGTGATGGAACAACAGTGCGTTCTCCCAATTCTGACAAATCATCACAAATAGTTATTCCATTTCAAACTCAAGGAGATAGCCTTTCTATGGTATTATTCTCTCTTGCTTTTCTTTTTGTTGGGTCGCTGAAATCTGCATTCAGTTATGAAAAATGAACCTGGAACTTTTTTATAGATACAAAAAGTTATTTATGTGGGTTATAGCAAGGTTACATTGGTTTAATGTCTGAGTTCTTTTAGAAAAGTAAAATTTTGGTGTTAAAGGCTTACTAGTGCTACTGTTAGTTTTCTTTTATTTTCATAGCTCTAATTTGGGAGTTCTTTCTTAATGCTTAAATATTTAAAACCCAACATTTGGTTTTATATTAACTTTTTAGGGTTAGGATCTGACAAATTTCTCGTGGAGTCTCCTTACGTTGCATGGGAACAATAATTTTGATGGTAACAATAGATGCTCATTTTATCTTTGATCTTTAGTATTGGAGTGTTATGTGTGTTACTTCATTCTAAATTGTTCTAACTATATGCAGTTTCTAGCAGTCCAGTAAATGTTCCTCAAGTCAAGTGTGGTATACCTTTGTTGAGAAGGAAGCTGGTAATTATCAATGGAGTCAGGTTTTGGTTAATCTCATTATTTCTATAAAATTATTTATGGAAAAAATAAATCCTGTAAGCTAAAGTGCGCCATTGGAATTTCGTGCAGGTAAGATCTTTGTTGTCCTCTCTTAAGTTTAGTGTAATGAAGATCTCAGTCGAGGATGCTTTTGAAAACCAAATATTGTTATACTTGAGTGCTACTCAAAATCGTTATACTGTAGGTGATAAGAATGAATGCTCATGAAGGTATTAAGTACTGCTATAACAGGCCTTGTTCAATATATGTTGGTAAAGCACCGCATGAATAAAAATTAATGAAAATGAGATCCAATAAGTTACTTCAGTTTAATTTGTTTTTAAAAGTGATCCTGTTTTGTTAAGTTTTGTTATGTTGAGCTAAAGAATGAAGGTGTGATGATGCAGCTCAACTGAAAATGCTCAGGCGCGCTTAACCTAACTCAAACCATAAGTAGCGCTTTCCTTCCACGATTCAGGTAAGCTGGTACTCACATTCCCAATGCACATCAGAGTAAGATCATTTTTTCCTCTTGTTTCATATATGCTGGAGAAACAACTTACATAGAATTTGCTATAGTGGTATAGTTTTGGTATGCATGTAATGTATTGACTTATGATATGGTAGGGATGTTGGCTATGATGAAAGGTTTACAATTTATATTTCAGAGACCATACCATGCATCAATCTTGAGAGTGATGTGGACAGTGGCTTAAGTAGAATGAACTTTAAGAAAATGGTTTTCATTTTAACAAGTTTTTATTTTTTATTTTTTTTATCCCCATCTCTTTTTAGAAGACTTTAATGACTATTGCGCAAATACTTTGAAGAATATAAAAAAATAACATTTGGTACTAATATTTCTTGAAATCATTACAAACTTACCTAAATGCTAAATACGTTATCAGTTTTCATCGCATGATCTGGATCAACAATTAGTTAGTAATAGGTGTGGGAATATGATCTCTACATATTTGATTCTAACACATGCATTTTTTACCAGCTCTGATGAAAAGTTCTTCTATTTTCATCTGCAAGAAGTTTAGTTGATTCGGCGGCCCATTCTGCCACAAATTCACTTCATAGAACTGATTGGCCCGAGGGTATGAAATTCCATCAATCTGCAAAAGTTCATGATATTGTAAGCTTTTTCTACAAGCTTTATTATATATTTTTAAAAAGCTGTAAAATGAGAATGGTCATTTTCATTTTGTCTGTTCGGCACATGATGTGTGCTTAATTATTTATTTTGATCTTCTTTTGTATTCCTTTTTTTTTTTTAAGATGCCAGTTGTGTTGTGTCCTGAGGATGATGGCTTTCGCAGGCTTTACTTTTCAACTATCCTTAGTGATCATTGGATTTCCCTCTCTCTGGCACAACAGTCAAGTCTTACTGTCTGTCAATGTGTTGGGGTAAGGTAACTATAACCGTAGGATTGCTTTTTTATGATGTTTATGTAATTGTAAACCATTAAGAAACCATCCTGACCAAACTCTGCACATTTTCATCAAATACAGTGGACAAGTAAAACGAATCACCTCTGCGGACTCAAATTTTTGCCGGTAAAATTAGATGCTTATTTTATCTTTGATCTGTATCTGGTAACATTAAACTTGCCGGTCCATCAAAGATTGTAGTACTTGGTGGCTTTTTGACCTGGCCAGGTTCTTAGACACTGACTTTTAAAATCTGATACATATATTTTTATATATAATTCTTTTATGTAGTCATTTTTGCAAGTTTAATCCGTAACTATTTGTGACATTGGAGCGTTGGATTTATCGTCAATATAATTTTGAAAGGACTTTTGCATGGCATGCTGTAAATTGGATAGTCACAAAATTAATAGGTTATGTTGAGAGCTGCATATCGTTTTTTAGTGGCAGTCATTAAGAAGCGTAGGTAGTGGGTTTTAACATGTATATATCTCTAATTATCGTTAGGCTTAACTATTGAACTTAACTATGAAAAAGTGGTTTCAGTTTAAGTTAATTTTTGGCTAAATTACAGTTTTGGTCCCCCTATTTTAGGTTTTTCACGATTTTGGTCCCCCTATTTTCTTTTTAAACACTTTTGGTCCCCCATCCCAATTTTGTCCATGAATAGTGCATGAACAGTACATGTCCGTACATGAACAGTACATGTCCGTACATGAATAGTACATGAACAGTTGCATCGGACCAAAACTGTTTAAAAAGAAAATAGGAGGACCAAAATCGTGAAAAACCTAAAACAGGGGGACCAAAACTGTAATTTAGCCTTAATTTTTTTAAAATTAAATTTAAAGAAATTTAAAAGTTTTAAATGGATTTATCCGGTGTGGGACAGGTTGAACTGGATGTATCCAGTTTGGGATAGGTTTGTTCAGGTAAATAGTTTAATATCTGGGTTTTGGCTTTACCGCAAAATAGACCGGTTTTGATAACCCGGGGTATTAAAATATTGTTACTTTTTCACCTTGAATTTTCAAAACTTCATTGTAACTTAAATTTGGTAATTTTAATGTGTCTCCATGTCCAAATCAAAATCAAGGATAAAAGTACAATTTCCAAATTGAACTTTTCTTTTGTTTCATTCACTTCTTGAAAATGGAATGATATAAATGCGTTCATCTTCCTGCTCAAATCATTGTTACTTTCTCTTGCTCCAAAGGAGTTTTCAATTTTATGGCTGTTATCTCTCTTTCTTTCTCAGGTATTTTGGAGTCTTCTCACTTGCAGATATTTTCCATTTTAACTAAAACAGAAACTTTTTGTCTCATTTTCATGCTTATTTTGTGTTTGATATATTGCTGCAATGATTTATTTAAAAGGGTTAATACCTATTTTGCCCCCTGCCATATGGGGTGTAGTTGAAAAAACCCCCTGCCAAAAAAAAAGTTTCAAGAAGTGTCTTGTAAAATTTCAGAAGTTTGATTTTGAACCTTTTTCACGCCACCTCATTAAAAAGTCTGATGTGGCAATTTTTTTTTAATTTTTTTAATGACGTGGATTGCACAGGTGGCATTTTTATTATTTTTTATTTATTTTAATTCCACTTGGCACTTTTGGGCTGCATGATTCAAGTTGTTATACAGTTGCATTTAATTATTGTTATAGTATCCAACTATAACAATATGCATTTAATTGATATTTATATACAACTAGTTATACTATAACCTTTTTAATATATATTTTATATACTATTACTATAGATTTTATAATAGTGTTTTATAAACTAAATTAAATTAATAGAAAATAATATTAATTAATAACGTTAATAGTAAATTAAATTAAATATAAATATTAACATAAATTGTTTAAATTAAATTAATTAACATAAATATAACGTTAATAGTAAAATAATATTAAATAAATTAAATAAAAATAAATTAAATAAAAATAAATTAAATTAAACATAAACGTTAAATTAAATTAAACTAATATTAATTAGAAATATAAACTAAATTAAATTAATATTATTTAATAACGTTAAATTAAATAATACTAATATTAATTAATAGTAAAACAAATTAACACTAATAATAAGATAAATATTAATTATTATTTTAGTTTAATTTAGTTTATATTTAGTTTATAATTTAGTTTAATTTAGTTTATATTTAGTTTAACAGTAAAACAAATTAATAGTAAAACTATTTTATAATTTAGTTTATATTTTACAAATTAACAAATTAACAGTAAACATAAACATTAAATGAAAATATATTTAGTTTATATTTTATAATTTAGTTTAACTGTAAAACAAATTAACAGTAACACTAAAATATAAAATAATAATATTTATATTAATTTAGTTTAATTTAGTTTATATTTTATAATTTCATTAGCATTAACAGTAAAATAAATATTAATTATTAATTTATAGTTTAAGTAATATTAATTAATAACATTAACTAATAAATATTAGGACCTAAATATTAACTAATAACTAATAATTATTAACTAATAATATTTATATTAATTAATCATGAAAATATTTATTATTAATGCTAATAACGTTAAATTAACTATTATAATTATAATGTAGCGAAGGCATATATATAACAAGAAGTAGCACACAGCGTAGTGGTAAAGGTGCTGGCCAAGTATTCTTTGTGTCCCGGGTTCAACACCCGTTGGGACCATTTTTTGGGCTTTTATATTTAACATTTCAAAAACCAAACAATAAAATAATAATAAAAGTGCCGAGTGGAATTAAAATAAATAAAAAAATAATAAAAATGCCACCTGTGCAATCCACGTCATTAAAAATAATAAAAAAAATTAAAAAAAAATTGCCACATCAGACTTTTTAATGAGGTGGCGTGAAAAAGGTTCAAAATCAAACTTCTGAAATTTTACAAGGCACTTCTTGAAACTTTTTTTTTGGCAGGGGGATTTTTCAACTACACCCCATATGGCAGGGGGCAAAATAGGTATTAACCCTATTTAAAATTTTGAGACATTAAATATTCATATAGTTATGATAGTAATTTACAAACAATTTTATGTTGAAAAACAATTGGTAAGTGAATCTGATTAACTCTTTCTGTTTTTGTTTTCTTTATAGATTTAGTCACCTGTGTTTGAAATGAAAGTGGTTGTCAGTGGAAGCATTATTTGATCAGAAAGTTTGGAAATTTCTGTATATTGCGATCCTTTTGGTAGCATTTGTTAGTGTTATTTGTATCCTGCCTCCTACATATGCTCCCCATTCGACTTGCAAATCATCTTTAATAAAAATTTTAGGGTGTACATGACTCTTTCGCCCTTAATTTGATATTCTAGATCGTTCGTACAACTGTGAAGTTTCATGTTTTAATAATTGTTATTTTATCTGCTGTATAATATTCATGTCATGTCTGATAATTTTTAAGAGTTTGGTTGTGTTCTCATGTTCTAATAATTCTTATTTTATCTGCGGTTATTGTGCTTTTTAGATTTTGTTTCTTTTTTGTGTCAATCAACTAATGTCTGGGTGTCTTGCTCTGTGATATTGTAGGTTTTGAGGGAATCTCTTGGAACTTTGATGAAACTCTGTATAGTATATGTTGCTGAAGAGCCTTTCCTAGCAAAGCCTACATTCAATGATTAGTGCTTAAGAAAAGTGGTTCTATTGACTAAGATTGCGGCAGCTTGAAAGGTCAAGGAGAACGGGGAAGAACATATGCGGGAAAGAGGCAGCCTGCAATATTTGTCCTAAAAATCACTAGGTTTTGTCCTTAAAGTTAAATTTAAAAAAATTTAAAAGTTTGGAACTGGATTTATCCGATTTGGGACTGGGGTTGAACTGGATGTATCCGGTTAGGGATAGGTTTGTTCAGGTAAATAGTTTAATATCTTGTTTTTGGCTTTACTGCAAAATAGGCGGTTGTGATAACCTGGGATATGAAAATATTTGTACTTTGTCACCTTGAAGTTTCAAAACTTCATTGTAACTTAAATTTGGTAATTTTAATGTGTCTCCCATCACTATATGTGCTTGATTGAGAATTTAGTCAGTAGAATAAAACACTGGAGCGTAAACTTCTTGAGTTATGCTGGCCGGCTTCAACTCATAAGGAGTGTCCTATTTGCAAAAACAAACTATTGGTGGAGTTGCTTGCCCTTGCCCAAGACTATAATAAAGAAACTTAATTTTATTTGCGTACGTTTTTATGGACAGGTCAAGGAGACATGAAAAGCAAATCCCACATTGCTTGGAAGACTGTTTGTGCGCCAAAAAACAGGGGTGGTCTTAACATGATATCGATTGAAAAGTGGAATCTTGATTGAAAAGTGGAATCAAATTCAGCTGATAAAACTTTTGTGGAACCTTAGCCAAAAGAGTGACAACTTGTGGGTGAAGTGGGTACATACATACTACATCAAGAAGGAAACTGTCATGACAGTTGGTATTAAAACTGAGTGCTCTTGGATTTTGAAAGCAATCCTGAGCCAAAGGCAGATTGTTCAAAATATGAACGGTTGGCATGCTGTGTAGCAGAAAATCAAAGTAAGGGAGATCTACAATGAAATGGTAGTGATGCAACCAAAGGTTTTCAGTTTTAGTTAAAATATTTGTGTCAGGTTGAACTGGATGTATCCGGTTTGGGACAGGTTGAATATTTTGTTTTTGGCTTTACTGCAAAATAGACGGGTGTGATAACCTGGGATATTAAAATATTTGTACTTTGTCACCTTGAATTTCCAAATCTTCATTGTAACTTAAATTTGGTAATTTTAACGTGTCTCCATGTCCAAATCAAAATCAAGGATAAAAGTACAATTCCAAATTGAACTTTTCTTTTGTTTCATTCACTTCTTGAAAATGGAATGATATAAATGCATTCATCTTCCTGCTCAAATCATTGTTAATTTCTCGTGCTCCAAAGGAGTTTTCAATTTTATTGCTGTTATCTCTCTTTCTTTCTCAGGTATTTTTGGAGTCTTCTCATTTGCAGATATTTTCCATTTTAATTAAAACAGAAACTTTTTGTCTCATTTTCATGCTTATTTTGTGTTTGATATATTGCTGCAATGATTTATTTAAAATTTTGGAGACATTAAATATTCATATAGTTATGATAGTAATTTACAAACAATTTTATGTTGAAAAACAATTGGTAAGTGAATCTGATTAACTCTTTCTGTTTTTATTTTCTTTATAGATTTAGTCACCTGTGTTTGAAATGAAAGTGGTTGTCAGTGGAAGCATTATTTGATCAGAAAGTTTGGAAATTTCTCTGTATATTGCGATCCTTTTGGTAGCATTTGTTATTGTTATTTGTATCCTGCCTTCAACATATGCTTCCCCATTTGACTTGCAAATCATCTTTAAAAATTTTAGGGTGTACATGACTCCTTCGCCCTTAATTTGACATTCTAGATCGTTCGTACAACTGCGAAGTTTCATATTTTAATATTTCTTATTTTATCTTCTGTATTATATTCATGTCTTGTCTGATAATTTTTAAGAGTTTGGTTGTGTTCTCATGTTCTTTATGTAGCTCAAGTGTCTCGTATGGTTATTGTGCTTTTTAGATTTTGTTTCTTTTTTATGTCAATCAACTAATGTCTGGGTGTCTTGCCCTCTGATATTGTAGGGTTTGAGGGAATCTCTTATGCTATAAGAAAAGTGGTTCTATTGAATAAGATTGCGGCAGCTTGAAAGGTCAAGAAGAATGGGGAGGAACATATGCAGAAAAGAGGCAGCCTGCAATTTTTGTCCTAAAAATCACTGGGTTTTGTATAGTTTAACTTCATTAAATAGTAAAGTTTATATTTATCTATTGATAAAAATCCTAATAACGACACTGATTTTACAGTGTCAAAGTAATTCACAAATCTTTGAGTGTGGACTCCATCAAATGAAGGATCTGCAAAATATTTGTTTTTTTTGGATGGTTAATTGAGACAAGAAAGATCGCTCTTAAGTGTTGCTACAACATGCCTTGTGCATTATATGTTGTTAAGGCACCACACAAATAAACAACTAATAAAAATTAAATCGAGTAAGTCGCTTCAATTTGATTTCTTTTGAAATTGATTTTGTTTTATTAAGTTTGGTTATGCTGAGCTGAAATATAAAGGTGTTATGATGTGGCTTGTTTGTTATAATACATTTTCCAAAATCTGCATATTTTTTTATCAAACTCTTCATAGAGTTATTTTGACTTTTTTGTATTTATTATAAAGATGTCAGTTGTGCTATGTGTTGCGATTGAGGGCTTTCCCGGGCCTTACTATTCAAGTATCCTTAGCAATCCATGTCTTTCCAATTGCCACACTTGGATTATACTTCTGTGTGGCACAGAAGTCAAGTTTTATTTTGTCTATTGAGGTAAGATAACTATAACTGTAGTAATCATAATTAATCCATTACACAAGTCATCATGATTAAAATCTGCATATTTTCATCAAATATAGTGGACAAATATAGACAAATAGTGTTTATATGTGAAGATAATGCAAAGAATTAGTCCCACATCGGTTAGCTTCAAAATAAAATCTGCACTTGGCTTTCAGGATTGTCATAACGTTTTTTTTTTTTTTTAATACGCAAGGAATATATTGATCAAGAGAACCAAAGTTCTCAAAACAGAATACAAGAGGCCCGGAATGAGTACCGGACAAAGAAAAATAGACTCCAATTGAGCATTACGACAGAAAAAATAGGGGATCCCTACTAAACTCGTAAAAATTACAATTGGGATGTATATTTTTCCCTACGAAAGACCAACGCCACACCAAAGCTTTAGCGCCCCAAACTATATCGGAGATGTTCCAAGTATCGCCTTTAAACACAATGCGATTCCTAACCATCCAAATATGCCACACCACCGCCAACCAAACCACTCCTTCTTTTCCCTTTCTAAGACCTACTCTCCTCCCATAATTGTACCACCACATAAAGCTTTCCTTAATCCCCACCACTTTGTAGTTGTCAAAACCGAGCCAATCGGCCATTTCCCTCCAAATCAGCTCAATGCAATAACAAGACACCAATAAATGAACAGGTTCCTCTATGGTTTCACGACAAAAGGCACAATAAGAATTGGAGTTAGGAATAATTCCCTTTCTAACAAGAGCTCCTTTTGTCGGTATTCTATTAAGAAAACTACGCCATCCGAAAGCTTTAGATTTCAACGGCACATCCATCTTCCAAACAAGAGATAATGCTATATCAAATTCTCCTACCGGACCTAATGGAACATGTCTAGAGTTGAGTAACTTATAACAACTTCTTACCGTGAAAGCTCCCTCCTTTTCCGGCTTCCAAAACACTTTATCCGCCCCTGAATTAGTGAAATTCACGCTTTCCAGCTCGAGCATCAGCTGATCCAACAGAGTCGGGGCAGAACTGTTGGCGCCCGCATCCTGCTGAAGCTGGCCCGAAGAATGAAGGGAGCTCTGTTCCGCTCTGGTTTGGAAATCTGGGTGAGACAGCGGTGGTGCAGCAGCTGCACGCAGCCCCTCAGCGTTCGTGTTGACATTCAACTGAGGCCAGTTAATCCCGAGGTCTCCCCACCTCCATTCTCCGGCTGTACTCCAGCCCATAAGAGCAATAGAAACATCTTTTAGAGCTGACAGACGGAACAAACTAGGGAATCGGTCCTTAAAAGTACCCCTGCTAGTCCAGTTAGATAACCAGAAGGAAAATTTATCACCTTTACCTGCATAAAACAAACAGTTAGAAGTAAAAAAGTTTTCCGGGTCTAGAGACAAAATGTCTCTCCACCATAAAGACTTCGCTCCGTCTTCCTTCCCTTCACCACTGCCATTAACAACTTCAAGGCTAACATCCCCATACCGAGCTTTCAATACTCCAAGCCACAAAGCTTCCGGTGTGTCTAGTATCCTCCACTTCCACTTAAGCAAGAGAGCTTTGTTGAAGTCCTCCAAGCCTTTAATCCCCAACCCTCCCTTCTCGGTTGGAAGGCAAATCGAATCCCAACTGACCCAATGAACACACCTTTTGTTTTCCGACCCTCCCCACAAGAAATTGCTTTGAATTCGATTAAGATCCCGAATCACTTTCTTTGGGGCCTTATAAAACGAGAGGTAAAAAATAGCAAGGCTACTTAGCACCGCCTTAATTAGGGTTATTCTACCACCCAAGCTAAGGAACCTTCCTTTCCAACTAGCTAATCTCTTTTTGACTTTCTCCACCAAAGGTTTCCAAGTAAGGATCCTTCTAGGATTACTTCCTATCGGGATGCCGAGGAAGATGAATTCCTTTCCTTCCCTCCGGCAACCAAGGAAATTGGTGGCTAACTCCATACGGTTATCACTAATGTTGATCCCTACCACCTTGCTTTTGTGAAAGTTAATGCCTAATCCGGATATCAATTCGAAGGCTCTCAAAACCGACTTAATGGCCCACAAGTGGCCCCAACTTCCATCTCCAATTAAGATAGTGTCGTCCGCAAATTGAAGAACATCTAAGAAGCACCTTCTCTTGATCCAAAACCCCGCGTAATCACCATTCGCCAACGCTCTATTCACTAATCCCTTCAAGCCCTCCGCCACTATGACAAAGAGAAAAGGAGAGATTGGGTCTCCTTGCCTCAATCCCCTCTCCACCTTAAAATCCTTAGTGGGACTCCCGTTAACCAACACCGACATATGGCTTGTGAAAACTATCGCATTTATCCATTTTATCCACACCTCGCCAAACCCCATATTAATCATCGTGGTTCTAAGGAATTCCCAATTGACCTTATCATAGGCTTTCTCAAAGTCTACTTTAAATAACAATAATTCCTTCTTTTCCTTTGTTGCATAATCCACTAATTCATTTGCCACCATCACCCCGTCAAGCAATTGTCTCCCGGGGACGAAAGCATTTTGGCTACTAGAGACCACCGTTCCTATGACCCTCTTGATTCTTCCCGCTAACACTTTAGAAATGATCTTGTGAATACTACTCACCAAGCAAATTGGCCTATAATCGTCTAAGCCTAACGGATTATTAGACTTAGGGATCAAAGCCAAGAACGAGGAGGTTATTGATTTAGACAACTTGGACCCCGAATGTAATTCCTTGAAACAAGAAATGAGATCCCGCTTTATTAGATCCCAACACTTCTTAAAGAAAAGCAAAGAATAACCATCCGGTCCCGGACTTTTGCTCCCCTCGCAACTCCACACCGCCTCCTTTATTTCACATTCCTCAAAAGGTAATTCAAGACTATTCGTCTCTCCGACACTAAGTTTGTTAAAAAGATCCCCTTCTAAAACCGGTTTAGGCTCCTCGCTTTCCATGAATTTAGACTTGAAATGATCAAAAATCTCCTCTTTTACCTCCTCCACCTTATTAATAATCCCTCTATCCGTATTAATGTGACCAAGGAAATTGCGTCTCAACCCCCTCTTCATAATCGCATGAAAGTACCTACTATTCTCATCTCCGTCGTTTATCCACCTTAGCTTCGCCTTTTGAATTAACATATTCTCTCTTATCTTAAGATTTGTCCAAAATTTCCTATTCGCCCTCCTTCTATCCTCCGGATCAATCTCCTCATGATAACCATGATTGTCTATATCGTTCATCTCCTTGACCCCCTCTTCCACCTTTAAATCAATCCTCCCAAAAACGTTGTTATTCCACCACCTTAGTTTGTTTTTAAGAAGACTCATTTTCTCCTTCAACACAAAATCACCGCGGCCGTAAACTTCCATCGCCTTCCATTCCCTCTCCATAAAGCCTAAAAAATCCTTATGTTGAAACCACTCATTGTTAAACTTAAATGGTTTTGGGCCCCAATCCGATTTATCCACCAATATCCATATAGGACAATGATCCGATATGTCTCTCTCGCCAATTTCTTGACCAACCACACCCCACCAGTTAATTATTTCACTAGACACCAAGAAACGATCTAACCGACTCTTAGAGTTGCCGTCTCCACTGAACCAGCTGAACTTTTTGCCTTTACAAGGGACGTCCTCCAAACCTAAGTCGTTAATAAAGCCGGCAAATTCCTCCCTTTCAACGCTACCCCCACCTGCTGACAATCCCTTCCTTTCTCCTCTGTTTTTCACTGCATTGAAATCTCCGCCAAAAATCCATTCCCCGTCTGTATTTTTTTCTTTCAACTCAATGAGATTCCTCCACAGTTCTCGCTTCTGAGAAAAAACGCACGAAGAATATACGTTGCAAATATATATAATTCTATCCTGCCACAGTGCCTTAATTCCCAGGTAACCTATTCCCCTAAAGCTACAAATAACTTCAAGCTTTGCAGAATTCCAAAAAATAATCAAGCCTCCAGACATACCTTCTGAATCAGACACCGAGTAGTCGACACCTGAATTTCTCCATAAGCTCTTCGCAGTTGATTCAGAGCAAGATTTCATCTTTGTTTCCTGCAAGAGAAACACTTCCGCCTTCCCTCTACAAATAATTTGATGAATTCTTCTACGCTTAATTAAGCTACATCCCCCTCTAATGTTTAAGGACCCAATGATCATGGTAGCAATTTCTCTGTCTCCTGCGCTCCTTTCTTTGAAGTCGAACCAAAGCGATCCGAGTCTTCCTCCTCGACGAGTTGCGGAACAAAAACGCCAAGCTTGCTGATACACTTCTTTAATTTTTCATTACCTCCTCCGTGACAAAGGAAGTCTGTGATCCTCCGGTTGCCTCTGCCTATGTCGGAATCTTCTGATTGTTCCCCAACTAAATTAGCATTAGGGATTCTGGGTGGGACATTCTCCAAGGAGAATTGGGAGATGGGGTCCGACCCAATTGGGTGAGCCGTAGAAATTGGGCCGAGTGTACCTGCGGTAATTTCCTCCAAATATTCAGCAGAAGAAATGGGCCTTTTTACGTTTCTCTTCTTAAGCCCAACAAGACAATTAATACTTTTGAACCGAGTCTTTTTTCTCTTTAATCTCTTTCCTGCCACGCGTCCTCCTAACCGCTTCAAATTAAGGGTCCCACCAGAAACTTCTGAATTTGGACCTTGGGATCCCTCTAAAGCTGAATCACCTACTCCTTCCTTAAAAACGCAATCTTCCTTTTCACTGGAGGCTGAAAGCAGCTGCTGTGATCTGACAAAGCCCCTTTCCTTAGCCAGTTTCACAGCTGTGTCAAAGGAATTGAGAGTCTCGATGTCTGCCACGCTCTCCTGTACCACAGTGACTAGATTGAGCCCCATCTTTTTACTGCCGCTCCGCCCCTCCACCCTAGCATCCTTTACACAGAGGTCCTTAGATGGTGTACAATCAGATGCACCTCCTTCTGAGAAACAAAATTCATCGCAATCCTCAGGGACTCCTCTGTAGCCTTCATCTGCGTCCTCCGAAGCGGAATCTTCCGATAAAAAAACCGTCTTCGGTTTAGGTTTGGTCGGACGAACTAATCCCCCCGAGTCCTCTCTAACCTCCAGACTGAAAGTCTCACCTTCGATTGTCACCTTTAGGCACTCAGAAAGTCTGAATGGCTCACAAACCCTCACCATAACGCGCGCTATGTCCAAACAAGATTTGCTTGCAGTGTTATCATCTAAGCAAATGAACTTGCCAATAGAGTTTGCCAATGATATGAAAAAGTCAGCATCCCATGCATGACAGGGAACCCCATATATTCGAAGCCAGACCAATCTTTCCTTATCAACATCCTTAGCTGCCCACGGCCTTACCTCCTTAAACCACTGCTTCCACCACGTCTGACCGTCTCCTATCAACTCCTTGATGAAACCATCTTCCAAGTCCTCCAACAGGCAAAGGTTAGCTCCCATAGGGGTGACCTTAACGGAAAAAACCCCTTCGACCTCGAAATGCGTCTGGATGTTGTAGGCTGAACCTGGAACCTGAACCACACCCACAAATGCCTTGCTAAATCTTTGTGTATCCTCCTCCTTTGGAATGAAATTCAACAAAGGGGTTGCAGCCACCACCGGAGCTACTATTTCCTTCAACACAACCTCCGCGAAAGAGCGATCTTTTCGTACAAACCTGTGTGAAGAGCTATCTATTCGAACAAACTTGTGAGCTTCCGTTTTCTCTATCTTCCTCAAATGTACCTCTCCCTTGCCTTCTAACTTCCTGTTCCTCTCAAACCTAGGAACGTTCGCATGAATCTTCCTACCGTCAATAAGAATATTGTCTAACCGCACCGCCAAAAGCCTTGCTTCCTCCACGCCCACAAAACGAGCAAATCCGAATCTCTTCCCAAGGTTGTTCTTCCTAGGCGGAATCACCACTTCTATCACCTCCCCATGGCAACCAAAGAGCTCAAAAATACCTTTAGCATTGATTCTGTTTGGAATATCAGAAAAGAAGATGGACACCAAAATCTCGCTTTCTCCTACCCTCCTACCACCGTTAAAAGGGAAGCAATCCCACCTCTTCTGGAAACCACGAAAAGCTTTCCTCTGAACGTTCTTCCATTCCATCCTGACGGCTCCGGGAGAAAGAAGAAAAGACACAGTTGAAACACCCAAAAATTAAGAGAGAAGGGAGAGGAAAGAAGTGTCTTTCTCTCTCATCTGATTAAAGGATACTTATTGTCATAACGTTTTGAATCCCCTTGAACCTAAGATAAGGGAAATTTTGTTGTTCCAAATTTTTTGAGATGTATCTTCAAACTTACAAAGATGAATTAATGCAATTAATTATTGTAATTAATTATATTAATTAAAACATATAATTTATAATTAGATATATATTATTATAATATTAATCTATTAAATATTTAAATTAATATATTATTTCTATATAAATTTAATGAAAAAAAATAACATAAATTAAAAATTAATGTTAATAGGGGAATATTTTTAATATGAATAATGTCGTAGTTATTTAAAAAATAATTACTTATATAATTTTTAAAAAATTGTGATAAATAAATTATTATCAAATTAAAATTTTATTTAATATCTTTATTCTTTATTTATAACAATTTGTATTTAAGTTATTCTTTATTAATAATAATTCACTTTAAATATATTATAAATAAATTTCTTAAAATAAAATCAAAAGAAATTTGGGATATTGGTTTATTCGGATATTCAGAATTAATCAATATCCCAAAATTTTCAATTTTTTTAGGATTTTTTGGATAAGCTGACATTTTAAATCCAACGTTAAAATAAAAAAAAAAATATGAAGGTGTTTTAGGATATGCATATCCGAAACATCTTTTAAGATGTGAAAAAGTTGTGTTCGGATATGCATATCCGAAACATCTTAAGATGTGAAAAAATTGTGTTTGGATATGCATATTCGAAGGGTATTATAGAGTTTTTAGAGGAGTTTTTCACCTTATATAGATGTAATGAGAAATTTGTTAAGATATGAGTGTGTTTGTTTTATTTTTTTAAAAAAAAGTAATTTTTAGAGTGTTACATAATTTATAAAAAAAATTTAAGAAGAAATTTTTTATAAAAAGCTTCAAATAAAAATTTGGTTTAAATAGTTATTCTTAAAATGTTAATTTAGATATTTCATCTATTTATTGGAAACAAGTTTAGATATAAACACTTCAAAAAGAGTACCTCTGTTTAGTACGAAAGAAATTGAATAAGAAATGCAAAAATGTACACGTGTCATTATTTTAGAGTAGAATTTTTAATTTATTTTTAATTTAATTTTCTATTTAATTGGATTCATGGGGTGATGGTGATGATGAATGGTTGAGATTATTCTTACTTTTTTTTTGTTTTCACATTTTCTTAACAATAAGCATTTTCCTTTCAAAAAACTACTTAATTTTGAAGTTATTTCAAATAGATTTTCATAAAAATTATTTTTGAAATCTAAATTTTTAAAAACAGTGTGATTTTGACTAAGTTTTGGTCTTCAATAATATATGTTTTTGTTGTATGATGTCAAAATTAGTGTTTCAATTAAATAAAAAAGAATATAAAAAAACTTAAAATATTTTTAAACCGGTATGAATTTCTCTATCTTATAAAATAAACTAGTGGGATACCCGTGCATTCACACGGGTACGGGTGTGGTATGCACACTTTTGTTTTCAAAATATAATAAAAATATAAATAAAAAAATAAATTATTTTACGAAAGTAGTTATATATTAAAAAAAGACATATTTAAAAAAAATAAAATTGTTTTACCAAAATTGTTTTCATCAATAATATATATTTTAATTTTTCATATATTATTTTAAAAAAATTTATATCTTAAATTACAAATAATTATAAAATAAAAGTATTAGATTTTTTTGATAAATAACTTTGATTCATATAAAAAAAATGCATAAGTAATTACATGTTATCCTAAGGGATCCAACTACTAAAGATCAATAAGACAATGAAACACCACAGCTATTACATATCTATTGTAGCATTAGAATAGCTATATTCTTTCTAAGTTTCTTATTATTCCATCCTCTATATATCACGATATCTATAATTTTCCCACCTATATTAGTGTTATCCTTATCCTACTCAAAACTTTTGTGATTCCAAAGACTCCATATTTCGTAAATTGTTTCCGCAACAGCCTATTTTAGTATTGCAGCTTTGACACTTTTACCTTTCGCCTGATGTATCAACCAATCTATCTCATGATTCCATACTTTTGGACTATGTTGAACCTGTATCCAATCCAGTACCTTCTTCCAAATACTCCTAGTGGTGGGGCATTCAAAAAAGAAATGATCGATGGATTCTTCTTCGGGGCAAAAACACCAGCTTTTATTATCAATCATGCCAAATTTTATAATATGTCCTTGGTTGATAGTCTTCTATGGCAGGTAAGACACAATATAAAACAAGCTCGCGGTCTCTCCGTGTTACCATACATCAAGCCTTTCTATTCCACTTTTTGATCACATTTTTGTAGATTCTTATATACTCTACTCATATTGAATTTGTTATTATGCGTGATGTCTTCCCAATCATCAATATTATTGACACATTTTCTTTGTTCGAGGACCGCCTTCATGATCCAATTGTAATTATGTTTAATCTCTATTTCTATTAGTTGCTTGTTCCTTAAGTAGTAGGATTGAACCCATTTGACCTAGAGGGAATCTGCTTTACCACTTAAATCCAAAAATAAAAGTATTAGTAACATTAATAATTAAAATACAACACATTTTTCTCGTATTTAAATTTATATATTATTTTAAATATATTTACTTTTATTTTCTTTAATTGTAAAAAAATGTAATAAAACGTGAGTTCGCAGAAATTATGATCTGAAGACTCGTGCGTTTGTACGGGTACTGGTGCGTTACTTGCATATGTTTCTAAAATGTAATAAGATTGAAAAAAAAAGACAATTATTTAACCATATCAGTACCCATGCGTGTACCAGTGTGGTACGAAAACTTTTATTTTTAAAATATAATAAGAATCCGAAAAGGAAAAACAAAATTGTTTTACCAACAAAAATATACATTAATTTAGAAAAAGACATATTTTGATTTATATATGAATCATAAATAAAATATTTTTATATATGATAATATTTGGATGAATGTTTTATTTTATTATATAAAATATTATTTTTGTTTTGACAATATTTATTAAAATATTTGGATAAAAAGACTTGTTTCCCTTTATAGAAAAATATATTAACATTCACTAATTAATTAAAAAATAACATTTGCCATTAATACCATATATTAGAGAAATGAGTGCATCAATAATATATAATTCACTTTCCAATATATTATTTTAAAAAATATTGTATCTTAAATTAAAAATAATTTCTTAATAAAAATATTAGTAACATAAATAAATAAAAAATAACATATTTTATCCGTGTTTGGATTCATACATTATTTAAAATATATTTACTTTTACTTTCATTAATTGTACATAAAAAAAAGTAATAACCCGTGAATTCACACGGATTCTGGTGTAGTTACACGGGCGTTCGTACAGGTACTGGGGCATTACACGTATATGCTTCTAAAATATAATAAAAATAAAAAACAGAAAGCCAAAATTATTTATTCAAGAAAGTTTATAATTTTTAAAATAAAATCATATTTTTATATATATTTAGACTATAAATATAGTTTTTTCATATATACAAATATTTGGATCAACTGGATAATAAATATTAAATTTGTTTTGATATTATATATACAAATATTTATGCAATCATTTAGCTTTATAAATATCAACTAATAACATAGTATTTTAAAATATTATTTTCATTGCATATTAGAAACATAAATAAATACATTTTGCTCGTGTTTGAATTCATACATTATTTAAAATAATAACCCGTGTTTTGATTCATACATTATTTAAAATATATTTACTTTTTTTTCTTTAATTAATTTATTTTATTTTCCTTATTTTGGTAATCATAAAACTAGTGTTTTAAAAAACGGATCGGCCGGTCGGACAAGTTGAACCAGGAACCGGCCACGTAACCGGTATGGTTCGAATGCTGGATCAGATATGTCAATGAACCGGTGTGAACCGATCAAAACCGGTGTAAACCGATAAAACCGAAAAAATCGACGGTTTTCCAAAACCAGTGGTTTAAATACATTTTCAATTTTTTTAATTTTTTATTTATTTTTAAAAACTTACAACAACATCATTTTAATTATTTTAATGGAAAATTAAAATTAAAATAAAAAATGAAAAATAGAAAATTAAAATAAAAAATGAAAAATAGAAAAAAAAATAAAGATGTTTCGGATGCGGTTGATTGTGTTGCAGATGATTTTGATATTGAAGAAGGAGATATCAACATTGAAACAATTTATTCTTTTTTTATGCAGATATTTTATTATAATTTATTCAATTAGATTATGTAGCGATTAAATTTGTTTGTAAATACATACTTTGTAATTTTGTATTATTTTATTATGTGTGATAGCTATGTTTAAAATTTGAATTTAAATTATGAACTTGTAAATCTATTTAGGATGTGATATTTTTTTAAAAATTTAAGTGTCAGTTTATATATTGTAGAGACTGAAGCATCATGTTCGACATATTTTATATCTATATAATTTTATTATAACAGCCGGTTTATTCGACCGAGTTATCCAGTTTAATCCGATTTAGTCATGCGGTTCGACTAGTGACTCAGTGGTTCGACCGATAAACCAGTGACCCAGTAACCTCACCGATTTGATATCCGGTCCGATTTTTAAAACACTGCATAAAACAATTATGAATTGTTTATATTAGTATATAATTTTTATGTCATTAATTCATACATTACTTATGTTTTTTTGTCTAGTATCTATTTACTTATAAATATTTGTCTCGTTTATTTCTTTATTAGTAATATAAATAATTAAAAATTATTACATTTTTTCCCATGTGACATTTAAGTATATTTATATATATTATATAAAAAATATATATATTGATCAATGATGAACTTGACTCCTTTAACATTTTAGTTTTTTATTTATTTTTATTGTTATAAACATTTCTTCCGTAAATGTGAAAATATGATTTTAAAATGATATTAAATGCAAATAGAAAATTTATGAAAATATGTTACTATATTGATGGTGTAATTTTATTTATTCGAATAAGATATCACAAATGTGAAATTATATATTTCTATAAATAATAGACTTAATTGTTATAATATAAATAATAATGAGTAAAAACTTTTTCCTAGTCTCTGTTAGGGTTTAAGAAAATCTTCTCTATTGAGAAACTGGTTTTCGGTCCTTTTCCTGCTTTGGTTCGACGTTTCTGTATTACAAAGATAGCATGGCTACACCTAATGATCTAGAGGGCTTGTCCTTCCATGATGATGGAGAGGAGGAAGGTTTTTGTTTTGATGTGGAGAATGATGGAGAGGAGGCAGACGATTTACGGTGGTGTCTTATAAGAAGGTTCTTATGCAATAGATCTGTTCATGTAAAAGCTATGAAGACAAGAATAGCAGATCTTTGGAGACCTATGAAGGGAGTCACAATCAAAGAAGCAAAGGAAGGTTTATTTCTGTTTCATTTCTCTCACAATTTAGACATGGAAGTTGCATTGAAAAGGGGTCCTTGGACCTTTGATAGTCACCTACTGATCTTAGAGAGGTTACAACTTGGAATCCAAATCGAGAATATACAACTTAATCAAGTGGATTTCTGGGTTCAAGTGCATCACCTACCTGCAGGCCTTATGCTGGAGAAGGTCGGGAAGGCTATGGGAAATTTCATCGGTGTGTTTGTCGAGTATGATAAGAACAACAATACAAGCTTTTGGAGAGAGTATATGCGAGTGAGAGTTCGGATAGACGTGCGACAGCCATTGAAGAAACAAACAAAAGTTAAAAACAAAGGAGGAGAATGGTGTGTGGTTAAGTTCAAATACGAAAAGCTTAGTCTATTTTTCTTTGTGTGTGGGCTTCTTGGTCATTCTGAGCAACGATGCGAAGTTAGATTTGCAATGGAGCAAGATGATGGAAGTCGTGGGTGGTCGAATGAGTTACGGGTGGAGAATCGCAGGCATGGTGGAGTGGCTTCATCAAGGTGGCTAAGAGAAGAAAAGCTTAAAGATACTACAAAGGAAGAAAATGGTTCACGTCACCGGTGCGTGCAACACACGAACATATGGGTGGAAGTTAGAATGGAGATGCAACAGAAGGGACCCACAGGAAACAGGTGGCCAAGTTTTCCGGTCTACAGTTATGATTAATAATAAGGCTATTGATTTTGCAGCAAGTAGTAATGGTGCGTTATTTGATGATAATGGCAAATTATTGTCCCATTCAATCAGAAACATGCAATTCAATGCTATGGATGGAATATTCTCATCCAACCAATTAATACCCACGACACAACATTTATCACCCAATCATTCCTTTGTCACCCCACAAAACCAAAAGTTCACTACTCTGTCTAATCCTCTTTTCCTAACCAAACCTCTGATTTTCGCCGCCGAAATTAAAACCAACCATTTAAAGACTGTCCTTAACAAAATACCCCTAGAATCCGGGTCCCACCAAAATAACAACCAAAAACCCCATGCCCCACAAAGTCTATTACCTAATATTCTAAACCCAACACAAACATTATCCACAAACCAGAATCCGGTTACATTTAGTAACAACAACTCCACCCCCATACACCTTAATCCTAAACCCACAAAATTCAAGACAAAACCCATGCAGACCAAACACAAAATGCAAAGCTTTGCCATGCAAAAAATAAACCATAAACCTTCCAACAGTATACCCCTAACAATTGAAAAACCAGTGCCCAATTTATCCATAGCTACAGATAATGGAAATCATAACCGTGAGGACCAAGTGGAAAAGAAAAGAAGGAGAGAAACTGTGAATGAGAAAGAGGAAGATAAGTATGAGGAGCATCATCATTTTTTATCGGCAAGTCCTGGAAGCCGGGACTGCCAAGACCAATGAAAATCCTAAGCTGGAATTGCCGGGGATTGAGCAACCTGCGCGCAATTCCTAATTTGCAGAAGCTGGGTCATCAACACCGCCCGAATATTTTGTTTTTGTCGGAAACACTTTCTAAGTCGCTGAAGTTGGAAAAGATTCGTGTTCTTTTGAAGTTTGATGCATGTTTAGCCATTGATGTTGAAGGAAGAAGTGGCGGTATTGCGGTTCTTTGGAGTAACAAAAGTAATTGCAGTGTTATGAATTTTTCCAGGAACTTTATTAATCTCCATATTCAAGATGATAACAAAGGGGAGTGGAGACTCACATGTTACTATGGGTTCCCGGAGAGATGTGTGGAATATGTTACGAGACTTACGTGATATGGCCAACACTCCATGGTGCATTATCAGAGATTTCAACGACCTGTTATCACAATAAGATAAGAGAGGCAACCGTTCGCATCCTAATTGGTTGTGCAACGGGTTTCGTCAAGCTGTAAATGAATGTGATCTCACTGATATATCACTTGAAGGCTATTCGTTTACATGGATGAAAAGCCGCGAAATGGACCATATGGTTGAGGAGAGATTGGATAGGGCACTTTCAAACTCAAGTTGGTTATCAGCTTTTCCTAATGTCAAACTTGTTAACTTGGTTGCTGCCCACTCTGACCATAGTCTTATTCTCCTACATAGTGATCCGATTCAAGTCTCGCATATTCGGCGTGGGTTTAAGTTTGAAAATTGTTGGCTATTGGAAGGTGAGATTGAAGAGGTTGTACACAAGGGGTGGTGTAATGGAGAGAGCACCGATTGTAGTTCATCGTATTTCGACATGTACGTCGGAAATTGATAAGTGGAACAAGATTCGTAGGAGTAAAGAGAAAGAGGTTGTGGATGGGTGTCGAGCAAAGATGGAGTATTATCGTATGCATAACGACCAGACGTCGGCAGTGCGGTACTTTGAGGCGAAAGCTGAATACAACAAAGCCCTTGTGAAGGAGCATGCTTACTGGAGACAACGTGCAAAGATGCACTGACTGAGAGAAGGTGATCTTAACACAAAAAATTTCCATTTGTCAGCCACTGCCAGACGTAAGTTTAAGAAAATTGAGGTCTTAGAGAACGACAATGGTGATGAAGTAAAGGACCAAGAAGCTATTTGTGGGATAGCGAAAGATTATTTCACAAAGTTGTTTGAGGAATCGGTTAGCTCTTACGAACCGGTGCTGAAATTCATTCAACCTACCATTTCTAATGATGACAACGACATGTTGTTAGCTCCGATTAAAAGAGAGGAATTGTTTGAAGCGGTCAACAACATGCATCCGGACAAATCTCCAGGTCCTGATGGTTTAAACCCGACTTTCTATCAAAAAATGTGGCATGTGTGTGGTGATGATATCTTTGCAGCTGTTAAAGTATGGTTTGAAAGAGGCTCTCTTCCTGCTACCATTAATGATACTAACATTTGTCTAATCCCGAAGTGTGCTAGTCTCTCCAGTATGAAGGACCTACGGCCTATTTCTCTTCGCAATGTGATTTACAAAATTATCTCAAAGCTCCCTGCGAACATAATGAAGAAGTGTCTAGCCAAAACTGTGTCGGAAGAGCAATCAACATTTGTGGAAGGAAGATCCATTCTTGATAATGCCATGATAGCTATCGAGATTATCCATGCTCTTAAAAGGAAGACTAGAGGTAATAAGGCTCATTTGGCTCTTAAGATTGATATGAGTAAGGCTTACGATAGAGTTGATTGGGTTTTTTTGAGGTGCATGCTGAGCAGAATGGGTTTTGCAGACAAATGGATTCAATGGGTTATGATGTGTGTTACAACGATTAACTATTCTATTATAGTAAATACGGAAGATGTTGGACCAATTCAACCAGGAAGAGGATTGAGACAAGGGGACCCACTGTCCCCGTATCTGTTTATTCTTATTTCAGAAGGACTTTCTGCTCTCATAAAAGGAGCGGTGGCTAAAGGCGATATTCATGGAGTACATATATGCAGAGGGGCACCTAGTGTGTCCCATCTGCTTTTTGCTGATGACTGTTTTTTGTTTTGCAAGGCTAGTATATCAGAGGTGACGAATATTATGGAGATTCTAAAAATTTATAAAGAAGCGTCAGGCCAAGAGGTTAATTTGAATAAATCGGAAGTATTCTTTAGTAGGAACTTAAGCATACCAACTCAGGAGGATATAGCCCATATCATGGCAGTGCGTCATGTTCTAGGTACTGGTACCTACTTAGGCCTTCCGTCTATGATAGGGAGAAGTAAGAAGGCTACGTTTGAGTTTATTAAAGATAGAATTTGGAAGAGAATAAACTCGTGGAAAGGGAGGTCTTTATCTAAAGCGGGAAAAGAAGTCATGATCAAATCGGTTTTGCAATCTATTCCTTCTTATATCATGAGTATCTTTATTATTCCTGATGGAGTGATTAATGATATCGAGAGAATGTTGAATGCTTTCTGGTGGGGGGGGGGAGGTAGCAACAATAAGGGTATCAGGTGGATGGCGTGGGATAGAATAGCTTGTCCAAAGCGGGAGGGTGGATTGGGTTTCCGTGATCTTCGAGCTTTTAACATGGCTATGGTAGCAAAGCAAGGTTGGAAATTATTAACTTTCCCTCAGACTCTTGTTTCGAGAATTTACAAAGCAAGGTACTTTCCAAAAACTTCTTTTTTTGATGCGTCTAATGGTGACAATCCTAGTTTTGTTTGGAAAAGTATCTGGCAAGCTAGAAAAGTGTTAACTCTTGAATGCAAGTGGGGGATTGGAGATGGTAGTACTATCCCGGTGATGGGTGAACCGTGGTTACGAGGTAAAGTGGAGGGATGTGTTAAGGGGCCTTAACAACGAGGTGTGTATGACCTTAAGCTTAATCAATTGATTATTCCTAACTTGAAACAATGGGATGGTCATTTGATTCGTAGTTTGTTTGATCACGCAGATTCTGAGGATATTTTCCAAGTTTCGTTAAGGGAGGAAGTGCAGGAAGACCGATGGATTTGGAAGGAGGATCAAAATGGTGTTTATAGTGTTCGATCAGGTTATAAGTTATGGAGAAATAGTCAAGAGCGGGATGTGACGAGTGGGTGGATAGGAATTGGGGGAGACTTTGGGGTATCAAAGCACAACCTAGAATCAAACACCTCCTGTGGAGAATCTGTAGGGATTGCTTACCGACACGTGTACGTCTTCGCCAACATCATGTACAGTGTCCATCAGAGTGTGAATTGTGTGATAATGTAGTGGAAGATGCCTGACACATCTTATTTGGGTGTGAAACTACCATTAATTGCCGGAGGATAGCAGGTTTGTATGAGATTATTATATCCCGTCTTCACTCTTTTCATGATGTTAAATCTATTATTCTGGATATTTGTACCAATGAGGATAGCCGGACTGCAGGGTGTTTTGCTGTTATGTTAGATGTGTTGTGGAATAATAGAAATAATGCTATCTGGAATAATGAAAGTGAAGAGGCATATACGCTTGGTTTGCAAGCGCTTTATAGATGGCAGGATTGGGTTAATGTGCAAGACTGGAAGCAAAATGGGGAAATGGATCAAGCCCGGTCAGTTTGGACTCCACCAGATACAGGTTGGTTGAAATGTAATGTAGACGCGGGATTTAGTAATAACCGTGGTACTATTAACAGGGGCTGGTATGTGAGAAATAATCAAGGTAATTTTATCTTAGCAGGTTCGGCGTGGGACTTGAATTTTCTTTCTGTTGATGAGGCAAAAGCTGTGGCCCTTAAGGAGGCAATCCAGGGAGCTAGTTTAAATCATTTTGAAAGTGATTCCCTTCGGGTTATTCAGTCTATTCATTCTACCCATACCGGAAACTCTGAATTTAGTTTGATTATTTTATCTATACAGAGATTGCTACAATGTTATTCAAACTTTGAGGTTAAGTTTATTAAGCGCCAAGCGAATATGGTTGCCCACGTGCTAGCAAAGGCGGCCCATTATTGATTTAGGCGTATAAGTTTTAATGTACCTCCTCCTTGTATTGAGCATATTTTAATTAATGAAATGTGTTAAGTTTACTTTGATAAAAAAAATAATAATAATGAAACTTATATATATGCAATATATTAAATAAGATGTAAATTTATATCAATACAAACTATATAAGGCAAATATTGAATATACAAACAAATATAAATGTAATTTGCTTTAGCATTTAAAATAAAAACTATTAGTATAGCTTTTATTAAATTGGGGAAAATGGGGTATATTTTTAAATGGAGGATATCTTTAGTAATTTTTGTTATTAATTCTATAGATCACAATTAAAGAATTAAATAAACTATTTTTTTATAATCAATTAAATTAACTTTGTAATAGTTTTAAGGGTCATGTTAAGGAGTGCTAGAGACACTGGTTGAGGATTTTAAATATAAAAAATATTTTTTAAATAAATTAATTATTTAAACTTACAATGCATTAAATACAAGTGTTTTTTATTTCTTAACATAGTCAATTATTTTAATTTTTATTATATTTAATAAAAAATAAATAAATTATACTATTTTAAACTCTTAACCAATGTCGGTATTGGTTAGCATTATCCTAGTTTTAAAGACCACTATGGGTATTTTATTTCTTATAAATTTATTTATTTATTTCACACATTAAAAAATTGTAGCTAATACAAAATGAATATGAGTTGTTCTAATTATAAGTGTGTCATAATTATTAAATTGAGTGTTAAGATTTTTTTAATAAAAAAAAGTAATAATTTCAATGTGCTTTTATTAGCTACCTCTTTAAATAAATTAAAATTATATTGATTAATGGGTTTATTCTCATATTTTTATATTCAATTGATTTAAAATGTACTATGATTAAAAATGTGAATTAAATATCTACCATTTTTTCTCATTAGAAATTTTATTATTCTAATTTTATTATTTTCTAAAAAAAGATCATTTTTACAATAAAAATTGGAACCCATTGTAAAAGACATATAGGCGTGTTTTGATTTTCTCTCCCTTAAACCATATAGGCGTGTTTTGATTTTCTCTCCCTTAAACCATATAGGCGTGTTTTGATTTTCCCTCCCTTAAAAAAGTTGTGATTCCCCATAGAGAAACCCATATTCCAAATTGCATCTCCTCATGCTGACTTGGGCATGGAATCTTCATACTATTTCATATTATCATCTTTCAAGTGTGGTTTTAATGCGCTTGAATATCGACGCAAAACTCCTTCTTTTACATATCTAAACAACGATGTCTTGCAAATACCCAACACACGAGATAAAGATAGAAGATTTCTATGCTTAGATAATAAAATATCACACATTTTCTCATAATCAATATCAACTCTTTTTCGACCACAGTTTTTTGTTTTCTTATGACAAGCATCTCCAGTTTCACACAGTTGTCTCCAAATTCGATAAATAACAGCGTTAGATACCGAAAATGAAGAAGCTATCCTGTTAACAATTCCTTTTTCAAGTTTTCCATTGTAACTTGAATGTAACAATAATGCAGAAATGGGTTTTCTTTGATTGTTGTTCGGGAAGTGTCGTTTTCCTCCGAGTGAATCTGTTTCATCATTGATACAGTCTTCTAAAAAAAAGCAAACACAATCAATTTAATTAAAAGATTTTATATAAGAAAACAAAAATTAGAATTGTAAAAAAAAATATGAATTTTATATAAGGAAATTATAATGTAAAAAATCAATAAACTTGATGTAAAAACAAATATAATCAATTTAATTAAAAGATTTTATATAAGGAAACAAAAATTATAACTGCAACAAAAAACATGAATTTTATATAAGGAAATTATGATGTAAAAAATAAATAAACTTGATGTAAAAAACAAATCAATAATCTTCAAAAACAATTAATGTAAAAAATCTATACAGTGTAAAGAACACCAATTAATGTCATAATTATTATAAGGGTGGTTCATCATAATAAATCTATAATATAAAAAAATTGCTAAAGGGTAATGGTGTAAATAGTTAACTCATATTTTTAGAAGTTACACAATTGTTGGACATTTAATTAGGTTTATGAAATGTGTTTTTTTCTTATAAAAGAGAATGGAGGGATTACATAAGAATAAGTTTCAAATTCTTTCAAATTTTTATAAAAGAGAATGGAGGGAGTACATAATAATAAATTTCAAATTCTTTCAAAGTTATATTGACCAGATATTCACGATATCGTCGACTTCATAAGATCTTGCTGTGTCAAATCGCATCAATTTTACAGTGTCAAATCACATCTATTTTACAGTCCTATGTATTCACCGGGATGCGGATCCACTAACGTTAGGGCGGGAACTGCCCTCTGCAGTTCAATCATTTTTGTCCATTAGATCAATCAGAATGCCCATATTATGACACATGGCTACAAAAACATTAAAAAAAAAAGTAATCCAAAAGCCATTGTGTTCTCTCTACTTGCTGCCTCATGACCATTATAGCAGCCACCGCATTCGTGACTTATCATCACCGTCTCTCTGAAACTCCAGTAGCCATCTTCACTCATTTGCCGCTAAATTAATCTGCATTACTTCTATCAAAATTTTGTTCTACTAACAACAATCATCAATACAATCCAATTAAAAGAAAATGAGTGAAAACTCTCAAAATGGTAACCCTTATAGCAGATATAAGGTCTTTTAGATTTTCCTGCTAGAGCTTATGTTTTGGAACACTTTTGTCTCCTTTGATTTTTCTTTGAACCTGCAAATTTGGCAACCTGATTCTAAGAGTTTTTCTATACTCTTTTTATTTGTTATTTCTGGCATAATTTATAATTTGATGGAAGTAGTAAAATGATATTGGGGTCATGGAAAGTAGTAGCCAATGATAATGGATGGCGATGGAAAAACAATGGCAGCCAACAGTTTTGGGACGATGAAAAAAAAAAAAAAAAAAGAAGGCGTTTTGGATTAATTTTTTTAATGTTTTGGTAGCCATGTGTCATTATATAGGCATTCTGATGGATCTAATGGACAAAAATGATTGAACTGCAGAGTGCAGTTCCCGCCCTAACGTTAGTGGATCCGCATCCGTATTCACCGGTTCCTTTTGCAAATAAAAACCAGAAAACACAAATAAAACAAAACCCAAAACGATGTCAAAATAGATCTTTCTCCTGGGTTTCAAAGAATTCGACAATCCTTGCAAAAAAATGGATGGAAAATTCATCTACTACAATGGGAAAAACAGGTTCGGATACATATTGGGAGAGAGAAAGAAACAAGGGAAATTTCCAAATTGATATCTACTTTTGTTTCCTTTTATGTTCTGCTCAAATCATTGTTACTTTCATTGCTGTTATCTTTCTTGAAGTCTTTCACAGGTATTTGTTGACTTTGGAGTCTTCTCACTTGCAAATATTTTCCATTTTAACTAAAAAAGAAGCTTTTTTTTTGGTCTCATATTCATGCTTCTTTTGTGTTTGATATAATGCTGCAATGATTTGTTTAAAATTTTGGAGGCATTAAATGTTCATAAACTTATGATAGGTATTTATTAACAATCTATGTTGAAAAACAATTGGTAAATGAATCTGATCAACTCTTTCTGTTTTTTGTTTTCTTGATATATTGTTATCAGATCTAATCACCTGTGTTTGAAATGAAGTTATTGTCTGTGAAGCATTGTTGATCAGAAGGTTTTGGAGATTTCTCTGTAAATTGCGATCCTTTTGGTAGGATTTGTTACTGTTATTTGTATCATGGGAAGAAAAGGGTTGTTATTTCATTTATTACTGAACTGCTTTGTAATATGATGCTTGTAGATTTGTTTACTTCTGATCCGACAACGACTGCTATTTCTCAAATCATAGATACCATTGGTGAGTTCACGTTCTGTGCTAGTGATGTAATTGTGAATAAGGATAGCTAAGGAACTTGGTGCTTGTATGGAAAGAATCATGCCGGTTTTGATGTTATGAATCGCGAAACGAAAGATGCAAAGTTACTTGCTCTAGAATGTAGCAAGAAGAGCAAGTTTTATCCGTTAATGAATTGCAGGTCCATTGCGAAACGATTAGAAAATCACACAAAGGAGAAAGTTTTAGTTTAATATCACAAAATTTCTACCTTCAATTTTACAAGTTTATATAAAAGATAATTAAATACCACTAATGAAAACTTTTTTTATCATAAAAAATCTTTTAATAGAGGACACTTCTACAATAATTTTCTTATATTATTTTTTTGTCTTGTTAATATAATAGCCGTGCATGACACCATGAACACAGTTTCTCTTACGAGTGGAGAAGAGGGAGGTTGTGATGGTTAAAGCAAGAAGAGGCAGTGTGAATGGCAGTGAGTTGGAAGAATGAGAAGGAGAAACCGCTATCTCAATTCACCAATCTTCCATTTGAACACGACAATTCACACCCAGTTGAAGATGGTTGTGATGGAACAACAGTGCGTTCTCCCAATTCTGACAAATCATCACAAATAGTTATTCCATTTCAAACTCAAGGAGATAGCCTTTCTATGGTATTATTCTCTCTTGCTTTTCTTTTTGTTGGGTCGCTGAAATCTGCATTCAGTTATGAAAAATGAACCTGGAACTTTTTTATAGATACAAAAAGTTATTTATGTGGGTTATAGCAAGGTTACATTGGTTTAATGTCTGAGTTCTTTTAGAAAAGTAAAATTTTGGTGTTAAAGGCTTACTAGTGCTACTGTTAGTTTTCTTTTATTTTCATAGCTCTAATTTGGGAGTTCTTTCTTAATGCTTAAATATTTAAAACCCAACATTTGGTTTTATATTAACTTTTTAGGGTTAGGATCTGACAAATTTCTCGTGGAGTCTCCTTACGTTGCATGGGAACAATAATTTTGATGGTAACAATAGATGCTCATTTTATCTTTGATCTTTAGTATTGGAGTGTTATGTGTGTTACTTCATTCTAAATTGTTCTAACTATATGCAGTTTCTAGCAGTCCAGTAAATGTTCCTCAAGTCAAGTGTGGTATACCTTTGTTGAGAAGGAAGCTGGTAATTATCAATGGAGTCAGGTTTTGGTTAATCTCATTATTTCTATTAAATTATTTATGGAAAAAATAAATCCTGTAAGCTAAAGTGCGCCATTGGAATTTCGTGCAGGTAAGGTCTTTGTTGTCCTCTCTTAAGTTTAGTGTAATGAAGATCTCAGTCGAGGATGCTTTTGAAAACCAAATATTGTTATACTTGAGTGCTACTCAAAATCGTTATACTGTAGGTGATAAGAATGAATGCTCATGAAGGTATTAAGTACTGCTATAACAGGCCTTGTTCAATATATGTTGGTAAAGCACCGCATGAATAAAAATTAATGAAAATGAGATCCAATAAGTTACTTCAGTTTAATTTGTTTTTAAAAGTGATCCTGTTTTGTTAAGTTTTGTTATGTTGAGCTAAAGAATGAAGGTGTGATGATGCAGCTCAACTGAAAATGCTCAGGCGCGCTTAACCTAACTCAAACCATAAGTAGCGCTTTCCTTCCACGATTCAGGTAAGCTGGTACTCACATTCCCAATGCACATCAGAGTAAGATCATTTTTTCCTCTTGTTTCATATATGCTGGAGAAACAACTTACATAGAATTTGCTATAGTGGTATAGTTTTGGTATGCATGTAATGTATTGACTTATGATATGGTAGGGATGTTGGCTATGATGAAAGGTTTACAATTTATATTTCAGAGACCATACCATGCATCAATCTTGAGAGTGATGTGGACAGTGGCTTAAGTAGAATGAACTTTAAGAAAATGGTTTTCATTTTAACAAGTTTTTATTTTTTATTTTTTTTATCCCCATCTCTTTTTAGAAGACTTTAATGACTATTGCGCAAATACTTTGAAGAATATAAAAAAATAACATTTGGTACTAATATTTCTTGAAATCATTACAAACTTACCTAAATGCTAAATACGTTATCAGTTTTCATCGCATGATCTGGATCAACAATTAGTTAGTAATAGGTGTGGGAATATGATCTCTACATATTTGATTCTAACACATGCATTTTTTACCAGCTCAGATGAAAAGTTCTTGTATTTTCATCTGCAAGAAGTTTAGTTGATTCGGCGGCCCATTCTGCCACAAATTCACTTCATAGAACTGATTGGCCCAAGGGTATGAAATTCCATCAATCTGCAAAAGTTCATGATATTGTAAGCTTTTTCTACAAGCTTTATGATATATTTTTAAAAAGCTGTAAAATGAGAATGCTCATTTTCATTTTGTCTGTTCGGCACATGATGTGTGCTTAATTATTTATTTTGATCTTCTTTTGTATTCCTTTTTTTTTTTTAAGATGCCAGTTGTGTTGTGTCCTGAGGATGATGGCTTTCGCAGGCTTTACTTTTCAACTATCCTTAGTGATCATTGGATTTCCCTCTGTCTGGCACAACAGTCAAGTCTTACTGTCTGTCAATGTGTTGGGGTAAGGTAACTATAACCGTAGGATTGCTTTTTTATGATGTTTATGTAATTGTAAACCATTAAGAAACCATCCTGACCAAACTCTGCACATTTTCATCAAATACAGTGGACAAGTAAAACGAATCACCTCTGCGGACTCAAATTTTTCGTGGAGCCTCCTTACGTTGCACGGGAACAATATTTTTGCCGGTAAAATTAGATGCTTATTTTATCTTTGATCTGTATCTGGTAACATTAAACTTGCCGGTCCATGAAAGATTGTAGTACTTGGTGGCTTTTTGACCTGGCCAGGTTCACAGACACTGACTTTTAAAATCTGATACATATATTTTTATATATAATTCTTTTATGTAGTCAGTTTTGCAAGTTTAATCCGTAACTATTTGTGACATTGGAGCGTTGGATTTATCGTCAATATAATTTTGAAAGGACTTTTGCATGGCATGCTGTAAATTGGATAGTCACAAAATTAATAGGTTATGTTGAGAGCTGCATATCGTTTTTTAGTGGCAGTCATTAAGAAGCGTAGGTAGTGGGTTTTAACATGTATATATCTCTAATTATCGTTAGGCTTAACTATTGAACTTAACTATGAAAAAATGGTTTCAGTTTAAGTTAATTTTTTTAAAATTAAATTTAAAGAAATTTAAAAGTTTTGAACTGGATTTATCCGGTGTGGGACAGGTTGAACTGGATGTATCCAGTTTGGGATAGGTTTGTTCAGGTAAATAGTTTAATATCTGGGTTTTGGCTTTACCGCAAAATAGACCGGTTTTGATAACCCGGGGTATTAAAATATTGTTACTTTTTCACCTTGAATTTTCAAAACTTCATTGTAACTTAAATTTGGTAATTTTAATGTGTCTCCATGTCCAAATCAAAATCAAGGATAAAAGTACAATTTCCAAATTGAACTTTTCTTTTGTTTCATTCATTTCTTGAAAATGGAATCATATAAATGCGTTCATCTTCCTGCTCAAATCATTGTTACTTTCTCTTGCTCCAAAGGAGTTTTCAATTTTATGGCTGTTATCTCTCTTTCTTTCTCAGGTATTTTGGAGTCTTCTCACTTGCAGATATTTTCCATTTTAACTAAAACAGAAACTTTTTGTCTCATTTTCATGCTTATTTTGTGTTTGATATATTGCTGCAATGATTTATTTAAAATTTTGGAGACATTAAATATTCATATAGTTATGATAGTAATTTACAAACAATTTTATGTTGAAAAACAATTGGTAAGTGAATCTGATTAACTCTTTCTGTTTTTGTTTTTTTTATAGATTTAGTCACCTGTGTTTGAAATGAAAGTGGTTGTCAGTAGAAGCATTATTTGATCAGAAAGTTTGGAAATTTCTCTGTAAATTGCGATCCTTTTGGTAGCATTTGTTAGTGTTATTTTTATCCTGCCTCCTACATATGCTCCCCCATTCGACTTGCAAATCATCTTTAAAAATTTTAGGGTGTACATGACTCCTTCGCCCTTAATTTGATATTCTAGATCGTTCGGACAACTGCGAAGTTTCATGTTTTAATAATTCTTATTTTATCTGCTGTATAATATTCATGTCATGTCTGATAATTTTTAAGAGTTTGGTTGTGTTCTCATGTTCTAATAATTCTTATTTTATCTGCGGTTATTGTGCTTTTTAGATTTTGTTTCTTTTTTGTGTCAATCAACTAATGTCTGGGTGTCTTGCCCTGTGATATTGTAGGTTTTGAGGGAATCTCTTGAAACTTTGATGAAACTCTGTATAGTATATGTTGCTGAAGAGCCTTTCCTAGCAAAGCCTACATCCAATGATTAGGGCTTAAGAAAAGTGGTTCTATTGACTAAGCTTGCGGCAGCTTGAAAGGTCAAGGAGAACGGGGAAGAACATATGCGGGAAAGAGGCAGCCTGCAATTTTTGAACTGGATTTATCCGGTGTGGGACAGGTTGAACTGGATGTACCCGGTTAGGGATAGGTTTGTTCAGGTAAATAGTTTAATATCTTGTTTTTGGCTTTACTGCAAAATAGGCGGTTGTGATAACCTGGGATATTAAAATATTTGTACTTTGTCACCTTGAAGTTTCAAAACTTCATTGTAACTTAAATTTGGTAATTTTGATGTGTCTCCCATCACTATATGTGCTTGATTGAGAATATAGTCAGTAGAATAAAACACTGGAGCGTAAACTTCTTGAGTTATGCTGGCCGGCTTCAACTCATAAGGAGTGTCCTATTTGCAAAAACAAACTATTGGTGGAGTTGCTTGCCCTTGCCCAAGACTATAATAAAGAAACTTAATTTTATTTGCGTACGTTTTTATGGACAGGTCAAGGAGACATGAAAAGCAAATCCCACATTGCTTGGAAGACTGTTTGTGCGCCAAAAAACAGGGGTGGTCTTAACATGATATCGATTGAAAAGTGGAATCTTGATTGAAAAGTGGAATCAAGTTCAGCTGATAAAACTTTTGTGGAACCTTAGCCAAAAGAGTGACAACTTGTGGGTGAAGTGGGTACATACATACTACATCAAGAAGGAAACTGTCATGACAGTTGGTATTAAAACTGAGTGCTCTTGGATTTTGAAAGCAATCCTGAGCCAAAGGGCAGATTGTTCAAAATATGAACTGTTGGCATGCTGTGCAGCAGAAAATCAAAGTAAGGGAGATCTACAATGAAATGGTAGAGATGCAACCAAAGGTTTTCAGTTTTAGTTATAATATTTGTGTCAGGTTGAACTGGATGTATCTGGTTTGGGACAGGTTGAAAAGTGTCAGGCAGTCATGAAAAGTATCCGGTTTTAGCATTGGTAAATGTTTCAAAGTGAGAGTTTTCAAACGCATTTCCAACCTTGTTTGTGTATCACCACCATTTGCATTTAGACCTTGAGTTTCAAAGATAACTTCCGAAGCAGGACAATCAGTTATAGACACTGTCAAACAGACTCAACATTAGTAACAACAGCTGCAGGTGCACGAGGAGGATGACCATGGTGGTTTGCACCATAGATGTGTGGTCCAAGGAGTTTGTAGTGCCGGTGCAGAGCTTGTTCATCTGAAGAGAATTATTTTTTTTTTGTTTATTTTAATTTTCATCCTCCCTTCTTCCGTGTGTATGATATAACACAGTAAAGAAATATATAAGCAAGAATAGTTATGTATGAAATATTAGCTAAAATGATTTCCTAGAGGAAAACAAATGCATAATGCATAGGGGTTAATGCTTCAAGGTTCGCTTAGTCCTCCTTTCCTGTTATTTTCATATGCCGTTTGAGTTTTTCCAAGGCTTAAAGTCTTGTAACACGAATTTGAGTTCTTCCCTTTTGAATGTTAGTTTCAATGAGTTTTCTTGATATATGTGTTCATTTGAGAGTCATTGTTATTCTCATCAATTGGTTTTATGCGGGTACTGGTTCTGATACATTTTGGTTGTCAAATTATATTAATAAAAAAAACAATCCTCATTCAACTGCTGCATTTTCTTGTGTTATGCTTTTTCTTGATGTTTTATCCAGACCTTGTGTAGTTATCATATGCATTATCTATATGTTTTTATCCAAACCTTGACAATTAATCTTTGCAACAGAGTATTAGTTCATTACAGGAGAGTTGCAATGTTGCTGCTCACGTCATAAAAATTGCTTTAGTAATAAAAAAAAGTCCCACATCGTTTTCTTTCGAAGTCATTTTAGCGTTATAAAACTAAAATTTAAGACTTAATTAAAATAATTGATGAATGTCTCTATTAAAGTTAGCCAGTGTAAAATTTCCCCTAAATTCCATTCACTGCACCTGCCAAATCTTCTCTAGCCAAACAAATCCAAAACAAAACAGATGGCATTAATCCACATCGCAACACTATATATATTTTCACCTGCACCTGCCAAATCTTCTCTAGCCAAACAAATCCAAAACAAAACAGATGGCATTAATCCACATCGCAGCACTATATATATTTTTTTGAAACAGCAAAGAAAGGACTGGCATGAGACATGCCAGAGTCCATACATTGAATAGTACAGTAAACATACCAATACAACCCAGCCAATATTATGTAATGAATTTTGACAGAAGCCTAATAACAGAATACTAACTAAGATTGCACCAAAGCAGCTATAAATCAACCCCTGTAGGAAACACCAAAATTAAATGGCAGCAGTACATCCTTGCCCCAAAATAATCTATCCAGCACCTAAAATTAAAACACGATCACTAATACTGCTGAAGAGACCAGAGTTATTGCCGAGACCAAGACACCTCGAAACAACGCCGAACTAAATGATGACCACCGTCCAGAATCTTCAACCACCAGAACATAATGCAATGCTGCCTCTGATGACGAGTGATAAAATGCAAAAGCTGAAAGAACGGAAGTATAAACAGGATCACGACCGGAAGCTCTATACGAACGAAAACTCCAAGACAAGCAGAACCTGAAGATCTTAACCAGACCTCTGAGTTTAATTTTTTACCTGATTGGCTTAAATTCTGAGCGATCAAACCCATGGACCTCAATCTCACGAAATATCTTCATATCAAGAATCTGTGTTCCCCCCAGGTTGCACTAATATATGATACCATGAGTCAAAAAAGCTTGAAAAGGCAATGAAAACCACACTATCTTGATGACGTGCAGAAATTTCACTAACTGCCTATGTCAATTGGTATTTGATGTTGCAGGGAACCTGTTTCTAAGTCTCTTACTTGGAGAACAAATATCACATCACTTAAGTAGCTCACAATCAGTTGGTTACTGCTTACAGCAAATGCTGACTTGAGCACATCTATTTAAGATTCTTGAATAACATCAGTCCAAGGATTTGGTTCTTTCAAATAAACCTGGACTAGTTTATATTTTGGAGTATCTTTATTAGCCAAAAATGTAAAAGAAAACTCAAGCACAAGGATTATAATTGCAATCTAAAAACAATATCAAATATAAACAAAACTAAGCAACTCTAAATAAACACCAACTCAGACTTGAAACCAAGAGATTTTAACACAGAAAAACAAAAGAACACGGTTCAAGCATTTCACCGAACACTTGATGTGTATAGCACAAAACGATAAATTCAGCAACAATTCTTCAGCGATTCATAAACCACAACCTCCAACAACAATGAATAATATCACAACAACGATTTCACACCATCACACCAAACCCTATTTCATCCACTTGAAATATAAAAAAACAAAAGAACATGTATATCAACAAGCAAACTATAAATTCCATTAGAATTGCAATAATAATCATACATAGAGATACCTCATACCAAATGCAAACTAATTAATTATACATTAAACTAATACTTAATTTATATCGAAAAACTAAATGGTTTGTAAACCATCAAATCGGTAATAACTGCAGCAAAACAAGCAACTGCAGCTCCTATCGAAACAAGGAGAAACAGAGTACTAAGCATCTTAAGAAATATCCATTTTCTGCACCATTTGTGGATTTTGTCTTCTGCAATATATATCTCCAACGGAAAGTACATGTTTAACGGCCAGAATACCAAAGCTCCTATCAGCCCCCCAACATCAGTGAAGAAGGGGAAGATCGTCGAAAAGAGGGTTGTCACCACCACAAAAGCGGTTCTGGAAACCAACCGGAAGCCATTGATTCTCAAAGGAGGAGACATCATTGGGATTGAAATCTTCACTTCCGCATTGACAAATGAACTGTGCGGGAATAGCCGAGCCGCCGTTTGCTCCACGGCTGAGAAAATCGGCTGAGAGTATGTTTGATAAACCCCTGCTAAATGCAATAGGATTGCACCGTTTGCTACGTCCAATAGCCAAAACGGATTTCGGAATCCAAAATCGAAATCCATTAGCGGATTTCCGGGGCTGTTTTCACCCAGCGCAGCGTACACCAAACTTCCACACGCCAAGTAGTACATTGTTGTAACGGCAACACTGATTAACATAGCTGTTTTGACTGATTTTGACTGTGGTGGAGGGGATTTCATTTTCTCCTGTCATAATAACAATACAAACTTCAATTTAACAAGATATTAAACAGAGTGTCACAAAAAGTTCAATTTAACAAGATATTAAACAGAGTGTCACAAAAAGTTCAATTTAACAAGATATTAAACAGAGTGTCACAAAAAGTTTTTGTTGGTTAAGATTACCTGAATTTCTATCAAAATTTGGAAGTAAGAATATCCAAATGCAATGTTTCCTACAGCAGCAAAAACTCTCCAAAATTTTTGGTTGGGTAACACGTCAATTCCAGTCCAGCTTCCTTGGATATCTCCCCTGTTTTCTGTGTACAAATTCAAATCAAAATCAGCAGCTAATGGTTGAGTAGAAGATCAAAATTGCAAAAAGAGAAGGTTGTAGAAGATACCTATAATCTTACTCACACCAAGGCCAAGGCCAATGGTTGAGTAAGAGAATGACATCACTGCAGCAAATACAGAGAACCACCACTGCTTGTCCAATTCTGGAATTTGGGAGAGAAAGATTTCCAAAATACCAAAGGAAATCATGTAAATGATTCCTTTGATATGACAAGGATCATCTCCCCCACTTCTATGCAAACAATTGCATCTGATGATTGCCCTGTTACACAAAAAAATAATAAGAAATCAACTCTGATCACCACATAGTTCAAATTAAGGAACCTTAAATATTTTCAAATAAAACTTACATAATACATGTAGAACCAGAAATGGTAGAAGAAATTGCAGCACCAAAACGGTTAAAGTATATAAAAAATTTATAAAACTTCACTCTGGAATCTCCCAAGTGTACTCTAACAGCATCAAGATAACTAACAGACTCACTCTTGAAAAGAAGATGGGTTGTGTAGAAGGTAGCCAAGGCAAAACATAAAACTATCAAAGGGCCAGCAATCCACCCAATCTGTACAAAAGACCATGGTAAGGAAACCATGGTCCATGCAGATGACAAAAATCCCCAAGCTAATGTTATCAAAACTAGGCTAAGCTCTTGCTTTCTCATCATATCAAACTAAGAAAAAATTATTTTGATTGAGTTTGTTTTTCAAAAGAGTCCCACATCGTTTTGGTAACAAAATAAGATAAAGTTTATAAAACACATATGTTTGATAACTAACGAATAACTACTGACGCTAGCATTGAACATTAACTTTCCAATATATAAACTTGTCATAACGGGTTGTTCGGTATAATTAATGTACAGTTGAGTCATATTTTTTAAACAATATATAAATATTATTGTATCCCTTAAACGATGCAGACACAAATCAAGCCCATATTATCCCTAATCAAAAAGACCAATCCAATCAAGCCCATATTATCCCTATTTTTAGCGACCAATCAAGCCCATATTATCCCTAATGTATCCCTAATCAAAAAGACCAATCCAATCAAGCCCATATTATCCCTAATGTATCCCTATTTTTAGCGACCAATCAAGCCCATATTATCCCTAATGTATCCCTATTTTTAGCTAGTACTAGTATTTAGTCAGTGGCGGAGGAACATGGGGCGGGAGGGTGCTGTTGCACCCCTCAAAAGTTAAAAATTCTATCAAATATGCTTTATCAATTTTAAGACACCTCTCATAATTTTTATATCATTTATATTATCATACATTAGCTTTGGTTGTTTTATTTCTAAAGTTACAAAAATGGATCTAAAAAGTTCTTTTAACTTTATTAAGATACTTAATTTTTATATAAAATTAATTTATAAAAATTTATTATCTTTTAACAATTTAAATATATTTGAGTAAAAAATTGTTGAATCGTCTATATGTATAGACAATATAATTATGTTGATCCTATTGTTTTTTCTTACAATTTTTGTAGTTTTTTTGTAGTTGGTGTTAGACTTAAACTAATTCATTCAATTTGATTTTAGTATTTTTTTTATGTTAGCAATGATATTAAATAGTTAATTGTATTAGTGATAGAATAATTTATTTTTAATTCATTGTATTGAAATTAATAGTTAATTTGTGCATGTTTCATCAAATTTATATAAAAGTTAAACTCTTATCCTTTAATTAATGCAATTTAGAAATGATACAATAATTTAATATTAGAAAATTAATAGTTTTTTAAACAATAAGCATCTAAAATAAAATAAAATAATATAAAAATATTATGAATTTTGTGTTTTTGTTTTAGAAGAGATACAATAATTGAACATGCAAAATTTGATGTTTTTTTTATGAAAAAAAAATCTAAAAAGTATAAATTATATATAATTGTTATGAATTTTAAAAATATTGTTGCCCCCCTTATTATTTTAGACAAGATCCGCCACTGTATTTAATTACTAGATCTGACTGGCACATCCATCAATTTATATGTCATTAAATGAGAGCACCTGTGCCAATCTATTCTCAATGTAATAAACGGCTGGTTTGACGGTTTAATTTGGAACCGGATCGGTCTTATATTGCCTGGAAACCACTACTAGTATTAGACAGTTGAAAAGACCGGAAAACATATAGAAAATCGGTGAAACTCTAAAAGATCGGCCAGGGCCGGCCAGTATATATTGAGGCCTAATGCGAATTATACAATAAATTTTTTTAATTATTGATAATTATAAAATTATGAAAGTAATATTTTATTTTTATTTTTTTACACAAAAAGTAATATTTTATTTAAAAGATAATTTTTAATTTTTTTTAAATACAAAATCATTTATTAAATTATCATAATTAATCTCGTTTAATATTTTATTTTCATCTGACAAAAAAGTCAATCATTTAATTTTTTCTGAAATGTTGTTGATTTTAAGTAAAAAAATTATTAACTTTAATTTTAAAAACTTCTTTCTGAATGCAACAGTCATTAGTCTATAAATAATTAAATATTTTTAAAATAATCAAGTCTATTTATATAATTAGACTTGATTGGTGGATAAAAGTTTCAAATCTAAAAGTTGCTTCTCTTCTCTTAATGCCTCACATTTTTTAAAATGTATATTAATTGTTGTATTATTTTAGTATTTGGATAATTATCCTTAACCCATTCGATTCTATTTGTCAGTATATTTGAATGACCTAGATAAAAATATTTTAATTTCAATATCAGTAGATTTTTATATATTATTATTAAACATAAAATAAAAAGTACTATTACAACATTCAAATATGCTATAGAATGAAATATTATTTTAGTATATTATATATGAGTTTAAAATGATTTTTGAAAATTTTATAATCTTTTTGAAAATAATTTCATTAAATTATTTTTGTTTACAAATAATACTTTCATTAAATTATTTTTGTTTACAAATAATACTTTCATTAAATTATTTTTGTTTACAAATAATACTTTCATTGAATATAAGGGTTTAAAAAAAATGGAAATTTAGAGGCCCTAGGCAAAGGCATAGTTTGCCTACCCCTAGGGCCGGTTCTGAGATCGGCTGTTTATGCGATTCCGTAGTTAAACCTTGAATTTTCTTTTATTTTTTTTACATGTTCATTATTTATTTAATAAGAATATTATTTATTTAGTAATATTTAATTCTGGTTAAACCCGTTCAGACTATTAAACATTGAATATTTACTCTTATTAATTTAATGATCAATTCATTTTTAATTATCTTGAACTGTAAGTCCGTTTGATGTGTTGTTCGAAACGTTAGAAAACTAACACGATAACTACACTTTAGAAAAATAAAATGAATCATATGATTTATTTTTTCAGTGATGGTGCAAAGATAAAATGATGTGTTTATGCGTTGATGTAACATGATTTATGATTCTTACGATGAATTGATATGATTATGCCTTGATGAAATATGACATATGTTTCCTATGATGAATTGATGCCGCTATGATAAAGAGGTGTGTATTATGAAGTATGTGATTAAATTATAATGATTGCATGAATGATTATCATGTTTTATTGTGTTGGTCATGTTTTACTGCGTCTTGATTAGCAGTGGTCATGTTTTATTATGTTGTTGCGCATTATGCATTCATGGCCTATGTTAGGACTCCGGTTTAGTGGCGAAAAGTGATATGAGAAATATTTGGATCACAAAGTTGGCCTAAGAACAAAATTAGTTATATATATATATATATATATATATATATATATATATATGAGTAAATTTTATCTAGGTTGGGGTGTAAACTCAAATGGAGGATGAGGTGCAATTAGGTACAAAAGACTGATGGTGTGGGTCAGGTCCAGTTAAGTGGTCTACACCACGACCAACTACAGAACCAGCTATATCGAGTTGGTAGTCATGGAGTTGGGTATAATACGTGGACGTATGGAACAAGAATAATATCGGGTACAAGGTCGACTGTTGGGGTTGCACCTGCAAGGCACTCTGATGCCAAAGTAAGAAAGAGAACAAAGGTACAATAGAAAGTATGAAAATTTGGACAAAGTTTGGATTTCCTTTCTCTCTAGACGTAGAGGGATATTTATAATATTCTCATTGAAGTAGATTGGGTCATGTTATATTCGTGGGCCATGGCGTAAATCTAAGGCCCAAAACATAGGCATCCATTGACTAAGTCTTGACTAGCTGTCCGTAAGGAACTAGTCATTGTCGAGGACGGGAGACAAGCGTGCTCGATTAGTCCTTAGTTGTGGGAGGTTTGAAGCCAAGCTCGGTCGAAGAGGATTTGCCCTTTAGCTGGATCGGTGGATTGGGCCAATGCTTATTGGGCCACCTCATGCTAGTGAGTGGATTGGGCCTATTGGACAATTAGGCCAGTCTAGAGCAGGAGTCCCTCAATTCGTTACTTCTGGTCGTGGAAGTGATGACTTAAGGTCGTCAGGAGCGGGCATAGGCGGCCCTCTAAGAGGAGACGTGTTTGTGGCCGGATAGAATAGTAGCGAAGAAGTGGACTGACCGGTAGACTGGGAGATGAACAGCTGTTGGAAAAGTGAATAAGTAACGTGTGTGTGTCTGCCTCGCGTTTTGTGCCGCATTTAATGCGCCGTGATAACTAGTCTAGCCTCTAGGGTTTAAGGTTTAATGATGTTTTTTCCTTTCCCGAGTTGAACGTGCAGGGCACATGAGGGTTTTAAGTGTCTATAAGTACTGCGAACCGTTTCTCATTTGAACTTTTACACACTCCCTCTGCACTCTCAAATCCTTCAATTGTCTGTCGCTTCCTCCATCGTCATCTCCGCTATTCGCACCTTACCCTCTTACGTTTCAAGCTTTCTTCCAATCATTCAAAGTAAGCAGGACCAGCTTATTAAGGATTAAAGATAGCTCCGGAGTCGTTTAGATTTTTTCGTTGAATAAAGGGTCTTGCTCTGATATGTACCATCGGGATGAGATCGTGTGATTTGAATACTTTAATTGTTTGAGAACATGATTCTATGAGTTACCATTAATGGTTTGAAGTTGATTTTGATATTTAAATAACGAATGATGAAACATGATGGATAATTTTTATTTTATTTTAATGTTGAGATTTGGCTGCATGATATTCGAATTTATGTTAATGTTTCAAAAGAAAGCTTAATTGTTATTATGTAAAGAACCCGTGTTACGGAGCAAAATGTTTTATGATGATGTGACACTCTTGTTGATTCTTGTATTTTAATAAATTGATTTAAAATTACTCGCGAAACATATATTGGGTAGAAGGGTGTTCCTATATTGTCTCCAATCAGAGAAAGTGTGGAAATCTCTTAATTGAATCAATCTTGGATAACACATCAGCTAATTGATTATTTCTAAATATTCTGTAGCTGGAACACGAGATTCTTGTAGCAATAAAAACGCCCGATTCACTTGACACATAAGCTTCTGCAGACAGGATGTCATACCAGACATGTTGTGATATCTTGTTTGACATGTTGGAGTCTGAACGCTAGGTCATCTTGCATTTCTTTCAACATGTTCTTGCTCAGTATGTTTTACCAAAATGCATGCCAACCTCAGAGAAACTACAGTATCCAATATCGATTCAATCAGAGATATTCACATTTTCTATAATTGGAGATAATTTAGGAAATGTTGGATTAAAAACCTATTTTCTTGGAGATCAAGCACAGGCTAGTCGCGAGGTTCAATATGAAAGTAAAGTATAGAGGGTTTCATAGAGGGGATTTGGTTCTGAAGAAGGTTACTGATCCAAAGAAGAAGGGGAATTTATCTCTGAAGTAAGAAGGGCCTTTATGGGTGCGGTATAGATTGAATAACAAGGCTTACAAGCTAGAAACACTGGAAGGGGTAGAGATACCAAGGGCATGGAATGTAACCAACATTAGGTTTATTTCAGCTGAATTATGTAATGAAATAATGAATAAAATGCAGGGTATATGTAGCATCCTGATTTTCTATTTTATTTATTAAATAGCGATTTTATTATTAGTATAATTATTTAATTATTATTTTCTATGATAATTATTTAATTGTGTGTTATTATGCTAATTGAGTTATTATGTTATTAGTAGAATAATGAGATAATAGCTAATTGGGCCTAATAATTGAGAATAGAAATAGTATGAGTGAGTGTGTTACCAAGCCTGTTAACTTAAGAGAAAGATAGTAAAGAAAATAGGTTTTTAGAGACATAACATTCATTTGGAAAAAGAAGAGAAAAGAGAGAGCTCAAGAGAAGGGAAGAGAAGGAGGGGAAAAGAGAAAACTAGAAGAAGAAGAAGAAGAAGAAGAAGAAGAAGAAAAAGGAGATCTAACCTAAGGTAAGGGGGAGAATCCTCATTATTATGGGTATATATGTATGCAATGGATAGTGGTATTCTTAGGTTCTTCATCTCTCTATTTTCATAATTTTCAACATGTTAGGGTTAGTGTAGAATCCATGAAATAGTTGTTTTGAATCATGTTAGATAGTAGTAAATGGATGTTGTTTGATAAATTGATGAGATATTTGCTGTCAATTGATGTATAAATTGTATGTGGGTTAGTGGTTGTTGTATGAGGGGAATGGGGAAGAAAATAGTGATTTTTGGGTTTTTACGCAACATGAGTCGACCATTACAAAAGGCAAGGTCGGCCTGAGCTGACCCGCAAGGGCGAGAATATGTGTTTTTCAGCGAGCAGTCGACCGCTGGAGGTCATGAGTCAACCGTTGCAGGGTATGCTTCGACTCATGGGTCGGCCTGAGTGGACATGCAAGTTATCCAATTTTTGACACATTTTGTAAAGATCGTAACTTTTGAACTAAAAATTCATTTTGCGTGTCGTTCGAAGCGTTAGGAAGCTAATGCAATAAAATTTATGATAGAACTAGGTTTGTTGGCATTGTATGATTTAATTATTGTGTGTTTGTGTAAATGACATGTATTTATGTATGCTTATGTCATGAATTAATGTTATATGTGGATAACATGTATTGGTATTGTTTACGTTGTGTTAATTGTGGTGTATAGAATTGATGAATGCTATTAGAATGCATTGTTGCTGTTGTTTACATGATGAATGTATGTTGTACAATTGGTGGATAATTCAATACGTTGAATCATGGTGATATGCTTTAATGTTAAGATTATATGGATAATTCTTAATTGCATACGTTTTGGTAATTGTATGTATACACGATACTTGAATTTAGAGAATGTATATGTTGTTTTATGTGATTGTTGAGAATGACATTGATTGACTTGTATGCTATATGTTATTTGTGATTTGATAAATGTTATGTGGATGTTTTATTGGTGATGTATGCACGTTGTGCAACATTTTGGTGGATAATTCGATGTGTGTGAATTATTGTGATATGCGATAATTAAGGTTGTGTGGTAATCTTAATTGCATATATTGTGAGTCTCGTTGCACATGCATTCATGGTGGCCTTGATCCTTTGAAGGGAAATAGAGGTGACGAACTATATGTTCTTTGGTAGTGTGCCCATGTGGGGTGTGAGCTATGATGAAGGCCTTGATCCTTGAAGGGGAAATAGAGGCGTTGCTTTGATCCTTTAAAGGAAATAGAAGTGTGGCTTTGTTCCTTTGTGGATCGGAAGCAGTGAACTAAATGTTCATATTTTTAGGGCTTTGGTCTTGTCCGGATCGGAAGCGTGGCTCTGGTTCTTGAAAATGGAATCGAGAGTTGTGAGTTTAATGTTCACATGTTACCACATGCATGAGTCGCATTAATTGCATTTGGAGTCACATTGATTTTTCTATGTTATATTTAGATTAATGTGTGCTTATGTGATAATTGGAGATTTGTGTTATGTGCAATAATTGTAGAACTCATTAAATTATGAAGTGTGATGAATTTGTTGGATTGTAGTGTACTATATTCATTATACATATTATATATACTCATTATGATGTGAATTCTCACCCTTTTGCTTGAATCATGTTCAATGTGACATTGTACAGGTTCCGACGGGTAGTGTGCTTGCACGAGGATTTAGCCAAGGAGCGTATCGGTTATTTTTCGTTTCGTTAGGTATCGAGTCAATGCTCTGATCATGTAAAACGGGGGGGGTGGGGGGGGGGGGGGGGGGGGGGGGGGGGGGGTATTTGAACTCATGTTTGGATGTTTAAGATATTGTTCTATCTATATTATGTTAACATTGTATTGGATATATTATGTTAAGTGGCCTTGGTGCCTATGTTTGAATTTATATGACACATTTATGATATGATAATGGCTTTATGTTGGTAGATGATTATACTATGGGATATAATCATTTAAATGCTTGAGAAAATATTATTATGTAGCGATATGCATACTTGCAAAAACATGAAGTTCGATATGTGTTATAATTTGATCAGGTGCATGTTATTTGTATGTTTATGTTTGGTTTTCAACTGTATTGAAAATGACATGTGGCACCCTTTATTGTATGAATTTTATTTTACTATGTGAATATATATGTATTTTTGGGGTTTAGAAAAGGGGTGTTACAGTATACACTCTTTTCCCTTGCAATAACAAGGGTTTTTAATAAGGCACCAGTATTTGAAAGAGTGTGGTATTGTATGTAAAGTTGTATGAGCAAGATCAGTAATCAGTGCCAGCCAAACCGGGCAACTCCCTTTGAGGTAACTCCCAAGCAAAATGGGTAACTTCATTTGAGGTAACTCCTAGCCAAACGGGTAACTCCCTTCGAGGTAACTCTCAAGAGAAACGGGTAACTCCCTTTGAGGTAACTCCCAGTCAAAACGAGTAACTCCCTTCGAGGTAACTCCCATACAAACGGGTAACACCCTTCGAGGTAACTCCTAACTGAATGAGTAACTCCTTTCAAGGTAACTCCCAGCGAAATGGGTAACTCCCATACAAACCAGGTAACTCCCTTCGAGGTAGCACCCAAACAGACCATATAACTCCCAGGTATGTGGATATAGGCCGTCAAGACAAAATGCTTGCAGCCCCATGAGGCCTACCCTAGATTCACTCCGGGCTTATCAAGCAGAACCTATGAATTAACAAAATAACCAGGATCATCAAGCATCATGGAAACAACGCGGGGGACGGTTTCTCCCAAATTAAGGATGATAGCCTAAGTTGAGTATCGTCAAGGTGATGAGCCCGACTAAGCACACACAAGGGGCTATAAGTTGGGAATCAGTAGTAACAAAGTATATTAATCATGCCTCCTAGAGCAGGAGGAGAGTGAGGTAAGATCCTCACGAGAGTTAGCAAGTTTGGGGTCGCCCGGGAACAGAAACTCATAAAGGGGATTGGTTGTTGGATCAATTGGATAAATCCATGGTCATCGGGAAATAAGCGTCGCGAGATGCGAGACCACTAAGGGCTCCCATGATAACATCCTACGCAGTTTAAGTTGGGGATGCATTGCCCAAAGTTCGTAGATTTCTTCTTATAATTTTAAATGACGTATAACGAAATGCGCAAATTCATATAATGGCAGAAAGATCAAAAGTGATTGTCATATGTAAAAAGGAAAATTACAAAATTACAAAACAAAGCTTGTGCGACGGTAAAGAGTCTAGGATTACAAAATGCATACAAAATGCATCCTACTGGATGACTGACTAAAGGCAGAATAATAAGAAAAACTATTTCTCAAGTTTGTCCTCCTCGCAGTTGGTGATGGTTGGATCGGCCTAGTTCTCACCAGGGTGCCCAACAGAAGGACCAGCATCAGTTTGTTCCAAATCTTCAAGGCGGACATCCAACACCACTTTAGAGTAATATACTTCTGACAAATCTAAGTTAGGGTAGAGGCACAACACTTGGTCTTTAGCGCGGTCAAAAGCTTCATCATTAGCATAGAGGACGCCCATTTTAGACTTCTTAACATCATTTCAATAAAGAGTCTTTAAACTTCAAGACATACATAAGCTTTGCATTAGAATATTAATAGCTCGTAGGCGAAGCAAGCACATAAAAAACGAGGTTCCATTCTATTCGAGAGTAGGTAGCTAAAGGGAATATGAACATGGCATACTGCGGAATTGAGAATCAAATTGCACACATCATGACTAAAGAAGTGCAGGTCGAAGTGTTCAAGAAAGTAAGATCTATGATTAATGTAGGTAGATTAGACACACTGAATTAAATGGTGTGTTGAGATTGCAATTCCTTCTGTCGAAGCATGTTGCTCGACAAAAACTAGGTAGTATCGAAGTAGCCTACTGTGTGTCAAATTATGTAGATGTCAAAATGTCGAAGGAGCGTGCCTCGACGAATATTTCGACTTAGGCCTATTTTTGTAGTAAATAAAATTAGGTATTTTGGGCTTTGTATTATGGGTTTTGCTTAGAGAGCAAGCAAACCCAAAATCTATAAATAGGGAGTAACTCATATTATTGTAGATAAATCACTTGCAATTGCAAAGAATAGACTTAAGTTTGAGGGACAGAGGGAAACTCTGCATAAATTCTTCTCCCCCTTATTTTGTTCAAACCCTAATTCTCTTTCTTTCCCAATTCATCTTTTATTTTCTTTCTTCTCCATTAACAGTTATGCACTAGAATCATCTTGCTACCAAGATTGGTTAACTCACTTGAGTGAAAAGAGAAGAACAAGAAAGAAATTCTATCAACTGATTGAATCTTATTCATTAAGATTGATTCGGAATTCTCCATAAATTTGTGCAATTCCAACAACATTTGAATCCTATTTACCAAAAGTTTATTTATAAAACTATTATTACAATTTCAAAAAAGAAAAGAAAGTTTTTACTACATGAGAATGATTGCAACTTATCACTTTCTTATTTATCAGCGACTGTATATACTAACATAATTTTAATTATTAAAAAATATATTAAAAGATATTTTTGTAATTATTTAATTTTGATTCTTCTTTCAATTCTTGAATTTTGATTTTCAACATAATTATTGAAAGATATTTTTTAAAGTCTTACGTCATTTAAGTTTCGCATAAAATAATTATTGAATTTTTTAATTCGTATTAGTATAATTTAAGAGGGAAAGAGTATTTAATAACCTTAATTAATGTTAAACTACATAGTGCAAGCAAAATAATCATAACAAGAAGATGAGAGGAATATTGTTCAAATTTTAAATTATTGAAATTAAACTAATTTTGATAATTTTATATCATAAATTATATATAAAATAATAATATTTATTTTTCAATTTTTAAATTCTTAAAATTATTTAATTACTAATATATTTTAGCAGTATAAAAACTTCTCGTATGCTAATATTTTATTTTCTATTATAAATTTTATAAATTAATTTTTTTTAATTTTTATGTTTATATTGTTAACTTATGATTTTATTTGTTAATTATTAATAATTTTTTAGTTTTAATTACTGAGTTAACTTCAATTGGTTGAAATTCAAAATATGTTACATATTTAACCGAGAGCAATAAAAAAATTACAAGTCTTAAGTTTTTTTCTTTATTTATAAAATTGATTTTTTTTTTATGTTAGTGTTGTTATTTACAACTTATATAGAGAATAGGTAAACATACATTATGCATACTACAATAGTAGAAATATTATTGTATCCCTTAAAAGATGCATACACAAAAAGACCAATCAAGTCCATATTGTATCCCTAATCAAGTCCATAAACAAACAGACCAATCAAGTCCTACTCTACGTGTGTGTTTGTTATGCAATAGTTTAAAGAGAGACAAGAGAAATAGCCTATTTCTCTTGCTTGGTGTAGCAGAGAAATGCTGAAGAGAGAGTAAAAACTGGGGGTCCACCTATTTTTTTATTTTCCTCATAAGTGCGAAGAAAGTAGTAAATCCATTGTTATTCCATTAATAACGTTCGCTTATCTTGATTTCATATACCTTTTATTTGAACCATTATGTTTTATTTTTATTAAGAATATTTGTATTAATAATTGTTAAAATAGTTGGTGTATTAAGAGATTTAATTATTAATTAATTAAATTAAAATAAATAATAAATAATTTATTTACTTTAAATAATAATTTGAGTTAAGATTAACTAACAAATAAATTATTTGATTTTTTGATAAATAATTTTCAAATCAAGGATAGTTTGATATTTCCATACTTAATTAACACTTTTTTCTCTCCTATTTCTCTTATCTTTCTTTTATAACAAATAATACTCCAAATCTATTCAACTTCTTACATATTTCTTTCTTCTCCCACTCTCTCTCATATACTTCTTTCTTCTTAACTTCTATTTTAAACCAATCATACCCTACATGTCTTAACGGTAAAAAAAAAAAATTGAATTTTACACTACCCAACTAAACTCATTAAATGTTCAGGAAGGAAAACAAACTGCACCAAATTCAGTGCAAATCTCACCCATCATAATCAATTCCCATTACATAGGATTTTAAAAATGGGAACTCAATATTTACTGTAGCAATCAGGTTCCAGCTTCCTATTTTTAGCTAGTACTAGTATTTAGTTACTAGATCTGACTGGTACATCCATCAATTTACATGTTACTATGTCATTAAATGAGAGCACCTGTGCCAATCTATTCTCAATGTAATAAACGGCCGGTTTGACGGTTTAATTTGGAACCGGATCGGTCCTATATTGCTTGGAAACTTATAGACCGGAAAACTTATAGAAAACCGGTGAAACTCTAAAAGATCGGCCAGGGCCGGCCAGTATATATTGAGGCCTAATACGAATTATACAATAAATTTTTTTAATTATTAATAATTATAAAATTATGAAAGTAATATTTTATTTTTATTTTTTTACACAAAAAGTAATATTTTACTTAAAAATTAATTTTTTATTTTTTAAAATACAAAATTATTTATTAAATTATCATAATTAATCTCGTTTAATATTTTATTTTAATCTGGCAAAAAAGTCAATCATTTAATTTTTTCTAAAATGTTGCTGATTTTAAATAAAAATTTATTAACTTTGATTTTAAAAACTTCTTTCTAAATGCAACAGTCGTTGTAGAAGAAACTATTAATATTAATCTATAAACAATTAAATATTTTTAAAATAATCAAATCTATATATATAATTAGACTTGATTGGTGAATAAAAATTTCAAATCTAAGAGTTGCTTCTCTTCTCTTAATGCCTCACATTTTTTAAAATGTATATTAATTGTTGTATTATTTTAGTATTTGGATAATTATCCTTAAGCCATTCAATTCTATTTGTCATATATTTGAATGACCTAGATAAAAATATTGAATTTTTCTTTACCCACCTCCCTATGGGGTCACCCTGCGAAAATTCAGTTTTACCCTGCTTCGGAAATGCATTTGCAAAATTATTTTTTTTCAAAATTTTTCCAAACTTAGGAAGTGCATTTCCGAAAAAATTTCAAAAATTGGGATTTTAACAAATTCGGAGATGCATCTCGGAAACAACAAAAAAAATCTTAAAAAATCCCAAAAATTAATTTTAGGATATTAATTAATTCATATATCATAAATTTAATATAATTTATGAGTAATGAATAATAATAATTATATATTTTGATATAATTTATGAGTTATGAATAATAGCAGTAATTATTATATATTTCTATTCTGATTTATATTTTAAAATTTAAAATAATTTTAATTAAAATAATTTTACTTACAAAATGAGTTATAATTTTTTATTTATATATTTATAATAATTATTATACATTTACAAAAAAAATTTAAAAAATGAGTGTTTTAATTTATATATTTATAAATTTATATAATAATTATAATAATTATTATATATTTATAAAAATTATTATATATTTATATAATAATTATTATATATTAATTATAAATATATTTATATATTTATATAATAATTATAAAAATTTAAAAAATAGTGTTTTAATTTATAATAATTATTATATATTTATATAATAATTATTATATATTTATATATTTCACTTACAAAATTAATAATTATTATTATATATTTATATATTTCTATTCTGATTCATAATTAAAAATGAGTTATAAATTTTTATTTAGTTTAAAAAAATTAAAAAATGATTTTGTCTAAATTTTATTTAAAGAATAAATTTTATATTTAATTTTATATAATTCAAAATTCACTTATGAAATTAAAATGTTTTTGATTTATATAAGTTAGTAAAATAATTTTTAACTTTAAAATTGTTTAGGAAATTTTGATTCACCTTGATTTTATTGATTCACCTTGATTTTATACCTATTAATTGTATTGATTCACCTTGATTTTAATTTTTTAATAATTATTGAATTCTTTCGGAAGTGTATATCCGAAACATTCCAAGACCAATTTGGTGTTGGAATATTTCGGATATGCATCTCCAAAGATACCCCTCTCCCAAAAAAAAAAAAGGGTGTTTTTGAAAATGCATCTCCGAAAACTCAAAAAAGGGGGTGTTTTCGAAAATGCATCTCCGAAAACACCTTTTTTTTTCGTGTTTTCGGAAGTGCACTTCTGAAATCCCCTTTTTTTCAGAAAAAAAGTGATTTCGGAGATGCATTTCCGAAATATAGGGCATTCTGGAAATTTCGCCAGGGATGACCAAGAAGGTTAGGAGGTCTCTTAAGAAATTTCTAAAATATTTTAATTTCAATATCAGTAGATTTTTATATATTATTATTAAACATAAAATAAAAAGTACTATTACAACATTCAAATATGTTATAGAATGAAATATTGTTTTAGTATAATATATATGAGTTTAAAATGATTTTTGAAAATTTTATAATCTTTTTGATAATAATTTCATTAAATTATTTTTGTTTACAAATAGTACTTTCATATAAATATGCGTCGAAGATATCAATTTTTTTTTTACAATTATGACTTTAATAATAATATTTTATACAAAATAATAGATAAATTTATTCACATCAAAAATACAAATAATGGATATAGGAGGTTTATATAAATTAATATTATGAAATAATACAATTAATGGTTGATAGAATTATACAAATTGATGATATAAAATAATACTAGTAAGCCAAATAACTACAGCAGAGAGAGATGCAATAGAATTAAAACAAGTATATTAAACTTATTTATTATCACTTCATTGAGAAAGACCAAAATAGTAATACAAATAATGACGATTGAATGTTATTGAAGTGTCTTTTTACAACAAACTGCTATTGAATATAAGGGTTTAAAAAAATGGAAATTTAGAGGCCCGAGACAAAGGTCTAGTTTGCATACCCCTAGGGCCGGCTCTGAGATCGACTGTTATACGATTCCGTAGTTAAACCGTGAATTTTCATTAATTTTTTTTACATGTTCATTATTTATTTAATAAATGAAATATTATTTATTTAGTAATGATTTAATTCTGGTTAAACCCGTTCAGACTACTAAACATTGAATATTTACTCTTACTAACTAGTGCAATATTCGTGCGTTCACACGGGTACTGATGTAAAATGAAAAGAAAAAAATAAAATTGCTTAATCAAAAGAGTTTATTATTTTTAAATATATATAAACATTTTAATCAATCCGATTTTTTCTCGCATATAAATGTTTCTATTTTTCTGATAATATTTAAGAAAAATACTTGAATCAATAATAAATTTATTTCCGTAGATAATTTCAATTAATTTTTTTATAAATCTAGCCATAAGATATATTTTAAATAATAATCAAACATCTTAAAATCAATTATACATCTTTAGAAAAAACATTATGCATTGTTACATAAAAACTTGAGAATAGTTTAATTGTACTAAAGTTCATACAAACATAAAAAGAAAAAAAAAATTAATTTGTTTAACCAAAATACATTTTAAATGATAAATACAATATTTTTAGTATAAAAAAACATTTTAATCAACTATAAATTTTTTTCCGTACATAAAAGATATTTACTTTGATATATTCTATTTTATTCGACTGATGCTCATGTTTCCACCTGGTATCAAATCCTAGGACTACCATTGTGTGTTTGATGATAATGAGATATTATCACTCATTTTCTTTGACAAAAAATACTCCAACTTACAATCTATTCCAAAAATAGATTAAGACAATTGAATTCTTAATTCAACATTTATTATATTAAATATTTTTCTGATAGTATAATTGTCTTTTGTGACATTAGTTTGCACATATATGACAATAATATATAGTCCCTTAATTATGTGACATAACCACATAATCAACAGGGTGCCATAGTGGACAAAAACATAAATAATCCATTATTCACATCAGGATTCGGATTTCTCATTGCTAGATTATTAATAGTAGTAGCATGCTGCATGATCTTTAATGATGGACCAATCGACAAAAGGTTGAATCGTGAACCTCCATGCCACGCCACAACCAAAATAATCGCAAGTAGAGGCTCAGATTGGCATCCAGTGAAAATTATAGGCCTCTTAGATCAATTACGATAGATTGAAAGAAACCTACAAATGTCGCCAACAAAGAAAGTTTGCTCTATCATTCAACGAAACTAAATGCTCCAAACATACAACACGATCTCTTGTAACAGGAAGAATACTTCAAAGACCGTGTGATTAAAACGACAATTTACCAGTGATTAAACTGATACGGACAGCAGCAAAAATACATGCTCAAGTACAAGATGGACAGTAGCAAACAAACATGCTTAAGTACAAGACATACGAGTAGAGATGAAAAGTAAATGTTGCATGGTTTTAGGGAATAGAAAAGGTGCAGTGATAAATTTGAGTTGCGCTGTTACACAAATCAAACCCAGAAACCCCAAAAGATTACGGGCTCAAGCAAGATCATAAAACTATATATCACAATGGACCATTTGGAATCTTCCATTAGTGGAAGAATCTTCATTTATAAATGTTAAGGACATGGACTTAGTTTATTCTTTTTGAGCAAGTAGTTGATTAGCAATTAACAGTCAGACAAGGCTTCAGAAAACATGAGGGATTTCTTTTGAGATCATCTGATAAACCATACAACATATTAGTATCGAATTGAATCAAACTACCGGCTCTAATATAAAACAGAATTGATTACATGAATTGGAGTTTACCTGAAAGACATCGAATCGATGCAAAAAAGACACCGAATTTTCCTGAAAGAGAAATGAAAAAATAATCAGATAAACAAAGCTTAGTGTTAGAGCCAATATAATTGTTAATATCAATAATCAGCTTGTATGGAAAATTTAAGAATTTCGAAACGGAATGTGAGATAAAAGGGATACTTGTCGGCTAAATCTCTGCTTACTCCGCTTTCTCAACGGAGGGTATGGTCAAAGAGCTACCTGTCGAAACCGAGCAGAGTTTACTCCGCTTACTCGTCGGCTGAATCTTTTGTCGTGTCACTCGATCTAATTGTTATTGTCTTCAAAGACCTGATAAGTGGACATCAAACATGATAAGATGCTATACGCAATTCAAAAGAGCACACACCATAATACTTTCCATCGACCTCGAGCACGTCGATTTGCATCACTTAAAAGAAACTTCAATTAGTAGGTGAGCAAGATATAAATTCCAAAATAATTTTGCAGAAGAGAGTAAGTGGTTTACAGGAAAAATAAACAACCATTTTGATTGAATTTATTGAAATTGTTTGTGTCGCCGTCACAGTGCACAAAAGACCAGCCATCAGCACCGTCAGAGTGCGGTAAAAAGATAAAAGTTCAGCATTTAAGAACTTGTGTCAGAACTTCCTGTAAATGTCCATTGAAACCAGTGCTTGTGTGTCACTTGCAAGCAAATGGATTAATCAACCCACACTGAACTTTTCATTTTTCTCTAGTATCTCACCATGCATACTATTTGGCATGCATATTACTGTAAAAACCAAATATTCATGATATACATTTCTTTAACCGAATGTCACAAATAAAACTTTCCATAAAGACAAACTGTCAAGGTTTCATGATTGCGGGAATGTTCTACATTTCATCAAGGTAAGGTACTAAGACCGGCAGGTAAAAGAAAATTAAATTATTAACTTCTATCACAATAATCATGTTCCCCCAACCTCAAGGCACTTGTTGCCGAGTTGTTGTCGATTTTATTATCTTTGTCCAAAATGCAGCAAAGTAGCGATTATGCAAAGAGGATCACAATTCTTTTAAACATATTTATAAAGAGAAACAAAAAATTTCAGTAGATCAAAAAAGCATGAATCAACTTGGTATAGTACAATTTCTAGAACAAAAAAAATTAGGAACAAATTCACAGTGTTAACTGCACAAAAACTTGATTACCATGTCAAGCATTAGGAAAAAAACTTGTCTTCACTTAGTTTTGTCCTGTCATGGCATACCTGAAAACAAAAGTAATGTAGTATAACTTGAACAAATCACAATTGATTTGTGATAAACAATTTAGTGCAAAATGTTGTCAAATAGCAACTATGTTGTGTCATAGCATGTGCAAATTGTTAAACTGTCTGCAAACGCTGCGGTTTCGAAAGATTGATTTGTCAAGTTGTTTAGTTTAGGAACAAATACAGATCCTATTGCAACTATGAATCCTTGATCCAGCCCATCACACACTTAATCGAAACTACAATAAAAATGCATGACAGGTCAGAACAGCTCCACAATTACCCAGAAAACTGTCCACCAACGCCTAGACAGTAGCATAACACATCACCACAATACTATATCACTTAAATTCAATTTAATAAAACTAAGGCATATCACTTAAATTCACTTATATTCTTTTGTGGTCTATAATTGCTTCCGGTATTGTTATTCGTGAATCACCAAAAAATAATAGTACATTAAAAATAACAGTGACATACCTGCATCAATTTAAGGACAATTTTTATCGGGTAACCTGTGTTGATTAAGAGTGCCATGTAGTTATGCTTTTGAAATAAACTGGCATCCGCGAAAAAAGAACAAAGTAACTCTGCAAATCAACCAATGTCAAAGTCAGTATCGTTAAACATACATTTCTCTTCTTGAACACATATTCTGCAACACCATTCTTTAAATTCCAAGAAGAATCCAGTGAAATGTCCATGTTAGAGAAAAGTTTTTCCAATTCTTCAAAGTTAGTATCGTTAAACACGTGTTTATTACCAATGGATCAATTGGAGACTTTCCATCCTTCGAAGCTACATCCAAATATGTCATTAACAACATGCCAGCAAACACCTGATTGAATAGTCATAAAACTTTAAACACGAGCTTAATCAATTAAAATATACAAGCTAAGAAATAAAATAAACATACCAACTTTCTGCCAGTCAAATCAGCGGCAACTTTCAAAGTTCCAAGACTTCTGCCAGTTAAATCAGCGGCAACTTTCAAAGTTCCAAGACGATTAATGTTAGATGAAAACTGGGTTGTTATAACCCTTCCTTTGGCAGCTGAAATATGCCACAATAATGCATCAACTACAATAGACCCGCTCATTGTCCTTCCAGGTGATTGTACATTTCTTGAATCACTCGTCATCTGTAAAGCAATACCAAAACACTGTTTGTTTCTATCCTTTGACAAAATTTAAGAAAAAGGTGAAATATATTCTACATGTGTTGTGATACCCAGACATGGAGTGGAAAATGAGAAGGAACCAACAGAGTTTTAGTGCATGTTCAAGCTTTAACAACCTCAAACCTACCTCCACGGGCAAAACAGATATAGCTCAAACCCAAAATACTCAATATGAATTATGTACCTATTGGCCTAATCCTTTCATTTCCGCCATAATATCTCAAGAAAAAAATGGGTAAACTGGTTTCATGAAATAAACATCGGATGAACATAAAACAAGTAAGATGTTTGTGAAAAAAATGGCGGAATATCAACATGAAATCAACGGCTTGCATCAAGTTCGTAACATTATCCATTTACCTGGTGTGAAAAATGGCGGAAATCTTGATCAAATAAGAAGCAGAAGGACCGGAGAGAGTGAGAATTTCTTTTTTTGAAGTGGATCTGAAGAGATGTGGTAGCAGGGGAGCAACCTTTTTCAAAATGTAGGGTTTTCAGATGGAAGAGAAAAGGGTTTCACGTCTTTCAATTGCCCAATTGGTTTCCAAGTAAATACTCTTTATTTGGAATAAATCAGTAAAAGACATTATTTGTCTCAAAAATTTTAATTTAGACTAAGATAATCAAAGGTTATTTTCGTGAAATCAGAATAGTAAATTTTTTTATATTATAGATTTAAGGAATTGGATCCTCTCCAATTTTTTCTCTCATGTCCTCTGCAATTATGAATAGTTGAATTAATCCAACCGTTGACAATGAAAAGAAAAGAAAACATGAAGAAAGAGAAATATATATTAGTTTCAATTTTCTTTTTAACCTATTTAAGAGACAAAAATTAGTATATTTAAAAATAAGAACTTTCTTCTGCCAAAAAAAACAAATGAGAACTTTTCACATGTTTGTTTTTATTTTCGTTAATTTTTGTGGTATTTTATTTATGCAACATGTGGCTAAATAAAAAACGTGGTTGTGGCTAAATAAAAAATGTTTCAAAATTTATAAAAGAAGATTAAAATAATCTTCCTATTGTATATGTTTTTATAATCATACATAATAATAAAGCAAAATGAGAACTTTGACAAGTTTGCCACTTGTCAGCCTCTCATGCATGCTGTTGTTTTTATTTATGCTATAAAAGGAAAGTTTTAATTAATATAATTCCATTTTATTTAATTATATCTATTTGTTTTAAATTAATTCAAAAAAATTCAATAATCATTCAAGTGTCTATTTAACTTCTCAAAATTTGTGGGAAAACAAAAACTTTTCAACTTTCAATGTCATTTTGAAATAATCATTCAAGTGTCTATTTAACTTTTCTATAATTAACAATTTTTTAAAAAATATTTATACTATTAATTTCAGATTGCTTAAGTCTTTATTTAATTGACCAATCTCCTAATATTGAGGTAAAACAAGTCTATAAAATTATTTTTCAAAATGATCATCATACAATAGAATAATGCAAGAGGAGTATTTTGGCAAGTTTGCCACTTGGCATTCTCTCATGAATTCTTATATTTTTACTTATACTATAAAAGTAAATTTTCATTTAATATAATTATATTTATTTTATTTATTAAATCTATTATTAATAATAATCTACTATCTATTTTTTTAATATAATAAAATAATATACTACTAAAATTACCTAAATCTAATCACTAAACCAATTTAACAAACATTTTACATATAAATATTACGCTTAATATTTATACTCAGTATCTATTGTTTCTACATTTTCCAATATAGGTGTTTCAAATTCATTTCTGATTTCCTATGCAACACATTAATACTTTCTTTAGCCGAATAGTCAATATAACTCTCTGCATTCCAAAGGACCCAAGCGCTTAATAAGCAAGCCATCTTTTAATTACAAACCATAGAACTATATGCGGTATTCATAGCACTCCCTATTCGTATTCCATTACCCATTTTCTTTTAAGTTTTGATTTTTGTGTTGTGGGTTTTGAGTTTTGTCAGTATCATGGTTTCATCTAAGAATCACCATTGATTTTCGGCTGCAAGCTTACAGTGTGATAACAAAGAGGAAGATAGATTGAAGTTCTGAATGAAGCTGGAGGTACCTATTTTTCTTTCTTCATTCTTCTTTTATTTCTTCATTCTCTTTCTCTTCATTTCGTAAATTCCAATTCTTTTGCGAATAGTAAATAAACAGCTGTTTAAGAGAAGACAATTGATAGTTTAACCTTAAATATGTGATTGTGTAGTTTTAGATCTAACCGATGTTCCATAATCAAAATGATATTCTATATGCAAAAGTTTAGTTTTTATCAATAGGTATTGAATTTTAAAACATGGCTGATGGATGGATGTGATACACTTGCTTTATCACCTCAATTGATTTTTTAACGTGGCAAAATATTGTTTTATTGAAACAGTCTTTGCTTCTTTATTTCTTAGTCATTAAAATTTATTTCCTGCCAATTAAAATGGATGTACCAGCTACCATTACATTCAGTTGTGTTGTTTTATTTTGCTTGCATTATTTCCATTTTCAAACACTATTCAAGTCAGTGACAAGATGAAAAGATAATGAAATTTTGCTTTCATTTCTACTCTTTTTGATTATAGATGACACAATATATCCAATAGAATATGGGGTACCGAATGCCTTGCAAAGATTTGGATGCAGAGGATAATCTTATAGAGAAACAGAGGTCAAGCTCTTGACCGTCAATGACCTACTACCACAGTGAAGAAGAAGCTGAATCCGTTCTTAGCTTTTCGGTAACATTTTTGAGTTCTCTCATAATTATGAAATCAACATTGAGAATGATGATTTTTCATTTCTATAAATTGTGCCAATGTTCGAGTGGAAGCCACTGTGTATCTCTAAAGACATAAGAAACTCAAAGATGATGAGTATTTTTTTGCAAGCTTCCATTTGAAACCCAAGTGTGCAATAATGTCACATATAACGAAAACCCTCAATATTTTATTGTTATTAATAGATGATTATCACTTCCTTCGTGGATAAGCCTCTTTAGACCCTCAATATTCAACATAATACTTTTTAAATAGATTTATCACAGTTTTTATCAATGATGATTGGAAACTTTGTATTTATCTTATAGTAGATTAAATTTTTTAGACATTATTATCTCCAGAACAATTACAAATATCACATTTCACTTATGGCTTTAAAGGTTGTACTTGGAATTAGCTTTTTCTTAATTGAACCAATTTGTAAATGTGTAAATTGATGGGTGCATGATTAATTAGTATGGGCAGTGAGCAACTTTGTCATCTTTGTTTGCATGGCTGACACTGTTATCATCACTCTAATTTCTGCCCACGATTATACTGGAGGTATAGAACATGCAATTGGAGCAAGTGAGGGTATCAAGGTTTCTTCTTTGGTTGTATTTATTCTGCTTTGGATTTCCACTTGCGTTAAATAAAGTTGGGAGCATTCAAACTATTTTGATACATTGTCAGTTTTCTTATTTTCCTTACCAATCATATTTAACATTTTGATGCAAATGTTACTTTATTGATTGGAATCAAATTTTATTTAACTAACACAATCAAATTGATCTCTTATTTATTTTGTTTACTCATAATTAAATATTATTAAAATATTCACTATCAAATATCTTATATAGAGAATAATAATTAAAAATGAAATAACAAATATATGTAAAAAATTAATAATTTAATTACATATTGAATCATTATAATAGTATGAGCACCATATAAATTCCATTAACATTTTCAAACTAAATAGGAAAACTAATGTTTTTAAAAAAACTAATGTTTTTATTTTTACCACAAAAAAAAATCATAACTGTTTTATTAAATTCTAACATAAAAATTGATGATAGAAAAACTTAAAATCATTTAAAATTATATCAATCAACTTCTGTAATAGATAATAACCTCAAGTAATCTAGAGTTCTAAAATTTTTTTTTTAAAATTATTATTTTTACAAACTAATTTTAAATCAATTAAAATATTTTTATTTGACATTTTAAATCTTATAAATTATTCCAAACATGAATAATAAAATTAAGTTGTTTTCCAAAAACTAAATCTCTTCAAATCATAACATACTATAAATATTTAAACTTTTAATTTCTATAATTTCTTTGATTATATTCTATTCTTTATCATTTTATTCAAAAAAATCTATAAATATATAAGTTTTCTAAATTAAAATTGATTTTATATAAATTGTTTCTCTGAAGGTCATCTTTAAAATGAGATCTTTTTAATTTATTTTTCATATCGAGCAATTTTAATAAAGTTTTTTCGTTTTAAATTTTTAATTGATATTATATATTTAAAGATTAAATGATTTTTTTTGGAAACTTAAAAAAATAACAAATTCTATTTTTTTTAAACTTGCATCATAATTTAAAATTTTAAAATTTTTTTTATAGTTAAATAAATTAAATTTTTAAGTAATAAAGATATTTTTATAAACAAAATATAGTTTATTATTGATAAAAAAAAATTGTGTCCAACTAATAACAAAAACAAATTATAATGTTAATATAACTTTATTTATAAATTATAAATAATTATAAAATATGTTTTTTTAGTATAAGAAATTTTATCCCGTGCCTCGCACGGGTAGAGACACTAGTACATATATGTAAATTAGCTAATTAATTATAATTTATGACAAACAAAACTAATTTATAAGTTGTATGTTTCAACGATTTCACTCATTTTCAAATAATTTTTAAAAAAAATTTTAAAGTTTGAAAAATAGTAGTTGATATATTATTAAAATAATTTAGTTGACAATATGAAAAACAAGACATTAATTTCTTCTTAGCCACAAATACGTATTTCATATATAATTTTTATAATATTTAAATTAATCTTATTTTTATTTAAAAGATAGAAAAAAAGTTAAAAATAACTAATTAAGTTGGTGACGGATAATTGTCGTATGTAAATTGTACACTTAACATCTATTTTTAACAAATCATTTTAAAAAAAATAACGTTTAAACAATGAAATATAGTACATTATAATTCATTTATTATAATTACTTTTAAAAGCTGAAAATATTATAAAATATTAAATTTAAATATTTTTTACTTACATAATTTTTTCTACTGTGTTTATATAAATAAATATTATTTTGATTATTCTCATTTTTATTGAATATAAAAATTAATTTAATTGATTGATTACTTATGTTTAAAAATAATTTAATTAATTTTAAATAAAAATATAATTAAAATTAAAATACCACAAAAATTAAAGAATATTAAGTAAAAAGTTCAATTTTTTTGGGGAGAAGAAAGTTCTCATTCTTAAATGTACTCATTTTTGTCTCTTAAATATTTGGTTAAAAAGAAAATTATAACTAATATATATTTCTCTTTCTTCATTAAATTATGATGCTTTCTTTTCTTTTTCTTTTCAAATGTTGGATTAATCCAACCATTCATAATTACACATGAGAGAGGGCGTGAGAAAAAAAATTGGAGAAGATCTAATTCCATAGATTTAACGATCAATTCATTTTTAATTATCTTGAACCGTAAGTCTGTTTGATGTGTTGTTCAAAACGTTAGAAAACTAACACAATAACTACACTTTAGAAAAATAAAATGAATCATATGATTTATTTTTCTAGTAATGGTGCAAAGATAAAATGATGTGTTTATGCGTTGATGTAATATGATGTATGCTTCTTACGATGAATTGATGTGATTATGCCTTGATGAAATATGACATATGTTTTCTATGATGAATTGATGTCGTTATAATAAAGAGGTGTGTATTATGAAGTATGTGATTAAATTATAATGATTACATGAATGATTATCATGTTTTATTGTGTTGGTCATGTTTTACTGCGTCTTGATTAGCAGTGGTCATGTTTTATTATGTTGCTGCGCATTATGCATTCATGACATATGTTAGGACTCTGGTTTAGTGGCGAAAAATGATATGAGAAATTGAGTTAACTCTATTAAATTAAGTTAACAATAAAACAAAAAGAAAAGTGATATGAGAAATATTTGGATCATAAAGTTGGCCTTAAAACAAAATTATTTATATATATATATATATATATATATATATATATATATATATATATATATATATATGAGTAAATCTTATCTAGGTCGGGGTGTAAACTCAAATGGAGGATGAGGTGCAATTAGGTACAAAGGACTGATGGTGTGGGTCGAGTCCGGTTAAGTGGTCTACACCACGGCCAACTACGAAACCAGCTATATCGAGCTGGTAGTCATGGAGTCGGGTATAATACGTGGACGGATGGAACAAGCATAATATCGGGTACAAGGTCGGTTGTTATTGTCTGGACCTAGAATTGATGGAGCGGGAAAGTTGTAATCGCCATCATTGATGAGGCTAAAATCTTACTTGGATTTATTGCCCATGGTTATGGCAGCGGTGGACAATAGGGAGGTTTAAGGTAGTGTATTGAATGAGACAATGAAGAGCCTTACGGAGCCTATATTAAGGGCACCCGCAGAATGAGATCTAAAACATTACATAAAAACATACAACATTGCTATACTCTTGCGGTTCTCCCTGCTTTTATCAGGGAAGTCAACCTTTTAGTGTTTTTTGCCAGAACATTAATTTGGCGCCCACTATAGGGCCTAGGTAAAATTTTCCTAGGCCACAAAACAGTTCTTTTTCCTTTCATTCTCAGATACGTCGGGGGCCTAACCCACGAGCGAAGATCCACTACCGGACATGACCCATTTGTTGGTCGTGGTTGAAGTCTTGAGACAGCTGGACGAGAGTCTGCAGGATAGCGTGCAGATGTTGCATGCACAAAGTCAAGGGGATGATGACGCGGAAGAAACACTTGGATCTCCACCCATTCTCTGAGACGATTTGGAATGACCAAGTTCTAGAGAATTTCAAACTTATGTCGTTGGTCTTTTTCGACGGCATGACCGATCTTCAGGAGCACATCATTGCCATTAATAATCAAATGGCGATAGTCAGGGTCTTTGACTCGTTGAAGTGCAAACTCGTGGTCGGCACTTTCAAAGAGGTAGCTTTGAGGTGGTACATGAGCCTCCCGCGTCATTCTGTCTTTAGTTATCACGACTTAATAAAAAGGATGGCACATCACTTATCGGCGAGTAAGCATCGTAAGGTGTCGACAACTAGCCCGTTCCATGTTCGGCAGGCACGATCAAAATTTCTGAGGAAGTATCTGGTGCGGTTCAACGAGGAAACTATTAAGGCTTCTCATATGTTTCATTGGTGCTGAACAGGTGGCCAGAAACAGGCAGCTTGATCTTTGGTGATGGTTGAGAGAAAAAAATGGGTTGTACCTGCAAGGCACTCCAATGCCAAAGTAAGAAAGAGAACAAATGTGAAATAGAAAGTATGAAAGTTTGGGCAAAGTTTGGATTTCCTTGATCTCTAGAGGTAGATGGCTATTTTTAGTGCTCTCATTGAAGTAAATTGGCTCATGATATATTTGTGGGCCAAGGCGTAAATCCAGAGCCCAAAACATACGCATTTGTTGACTAGGTCTTGTCGTCTTGACTAGGTTCCTGTAAGGAACTAGCCGTTGCCGAGGAGGGGAGACAAGCGTATTCGGATAGTCCTTAGTCGTGGGAGGTTTGAAGCCATGCTTGGTCGAAGAGGATATGTCCTTTAGATAGATCGGTAGGTTGGGCCAATGCTTATTGGGTCACCTCATGCTAGTGAGTGGATTGGGCCTATTAGAACCATTGGGCCAGTCCAGAACATGAGCCCCTAAGTCGTTGCTTTCGGTCGTGGAAGTGATGACTTAAGGTCGTTAGGAGCGGGCATAGGAGGCCCTCTAAGAGGAGACGTGTTTGTGGCCGGATAGAATAGTAGCGAAGAAGTAGACTAACCGGTAGACGGGGAGATGAACACATGTTGGAAAAGTGAAGAGGTACGTGTGTGTGTGTGTTCGCCTCGAGCTTTGTTCCGCATTTAATGCGTCGTGATGACTAGCCTAGCCTCTAGGGTTCAGGGTTTAATGATGATTTTCCCTTTCCCTAGTGGAACGTGCAGGGCACGTGAGGGCTTTAAGTGTCTATAAGTACTTCAAACCCTTTCCCATTTGAAATTTTACACACTCCCTCTGCACTCTCAAATCCTTCAACTGTTTGTCGCTTCCTCTGCCGTCATCTCTGCCATTCACGCCTTACCCTCTTACTTTCCAAGCTTTCTTCTAATCATTCAAAGTAGGCTTGACTCCTTATTTCCTCTATTTTAATGTGTTTCTTAAGTTTGATTTAGGGATGCATGCAGTTAGGATAGTTTTAGGGTGACTGACAGTTATTTTCCAGTAAGGTGTTGGTGGTTCACAGCGGCGATGTCATATTCTTCATCATCTCCGTTTAGGGTTAGTCCTTAGAATCAACGTGAGATTCGTTTTCGAGAGTAACGTCCACCCAGATTTCAGTTGGAGCTTTTTCTACCCGGGAAATTACTTGAGTTTTCCGATTGAGCTTCAACCAGAATCTGGAATTGATGGAGGATATTTTATTTACTCGCATTGGAGGCTTTAGGCCTGGTCTTATCGAGTTGTGACCGTCGGTTTCCTCGTCGGGGATGTCAATTTCTTGTGCCTCGAGTGAGGGTATGCGTCGAGGAGACTTCATCCTCGAACACGTTAAACGCCCTTTCACTTAATTAGTAGTGGAAGGGTGGATTTGATTTGATCTTCGAATTCACTTGTTTCCTCTGCTTTTCAGGTGATCATGGCCGAGCCAACGGATGATCGGATGCTTGCTTCTATCTTGGCGTTGTCCTCGGTCACTCCTCCCATTGAACGGGAAGTTACTATGGAGGATTGGGTGACGACCGAAGTGCTCGAATCAGAATGTCACTTTGCCACTGATAGCTCTGATGTCCATACTGATGTCAGTGTGCACGTGGGCGAAGGCGGAAGTCTAGCAGAAAATGACTGGATTATCTTTGTGCCTGGTATAGATGAACGGGTGTGCGATACCTATCCTCCGGACTTAATATCAATGTATGAGATCGTTTTCAGGGAGATGGGGTTTCAGGTGCTATTCACGGATTTTCAAATTTCTTTCTTCAACCACTTGGAGCTCGCGCCCATCCAACTCCATCTGAACTCCATATCCTTTCTCCGGGCTTTTGTGTTGACATGTCAATATCTGGAGTTTGGGGACACTGTCTCACTGCTCTTCTACTATTTTCACGTGCAACACAAAACAGATCACGGACGGTACGGCTGGGTCTCTTTGAAGCAAGCAAAGAAAATCTTCAAACCTTTCTCCGACTCCATCAAGCATTTTAAGACACGTTATTTTCTCCTCCGTCCTTGTTCGGAATTCTATAGTGTCACATGCAAGTATACATGTTGGAATTATAACAAGTGATAAATAAAAGAGTATCGTACCCATAGGGAGTGCTACTACACATACATGACTTTTGTATTAATATTATTTTCCATTTTAAGCACAAGTAGGCAAAAATAACAATGGTTGTTGGACGTGAGTCCAACTTTCTTATATTATAAAAGTGCAGTAAAAAGGAAACATATTGTAAAAGTGATAATATAGGTATAGTTGAGCTATGATCCGTACATATATATTAGTGTGTTCATGAGTTGATGATGTGTGAAGTCGTGACATGCAAGGTCAGAAGGATCTAAACGTGTATCTCTATAACAATTAGTAACATATATAAAAAGGTGGGGAAAACAAATCTCTAAGCTCCGTTTGTAACCCTAATATATGTATATTAAGATTTCTGAATTCCTTAATGATTGTAGTTACACAGCAGGCGGCGCACAGTGTACTTTTGCACATAATCTTGTCCTGTAGCGCTGCTTGCTTCTACCTTGTGTTTGAATATTTTCCACTCTCATTTTCAGCGCCCATTAAGCTTTTTCCCCCATTGTAACTCTCTCTCCACTTTTATACCATCTTGCACTCCATTCATTAACGAACTACATTCTCTTCCTCAAAGCATACTTTCTGACTTGATCAGTCGTGCCTCCTCATGCCTATTCGCTAACTCTTGCATACAAAATAAACATAAAACTAACAAAAGGGAGCACCTAATGTGCTCCACACTAATTTGGTTTAAAACAACAAATAAACATAAAAACTAAACACTCTAAGATAAAAATATCATTAAACTAATTACTTCATAAAGCATGTATTAACTCACAGAATGTGGGTTAACACACCCCCAAACTTGAACTATCACCTGTCCTCGGTGATGCATCAGGAAAACAATAAATCAAGAAAAACATCCTCCCTTGCTCACCAGACTCAATATCAGTTTAGAACTTCGATAAAAAATAAGTATGACACGGACTAAAGGCACAACAATGATAAACTATTCTATGAGCTACAAACACTTCTTATCGTGACAGAAGTCTCCTTTGAGGTTCACCAGCCTATTTTCACTTTTGTTTGCTTTTTCCTATAGTCCATAATTCAGACTTGCCACTTGAAATGGGGTTAAAAATTGAACCTACACCTAGGACCTTCACTGGCATACTTGCTTTATTTTATTCAAAACATGTTTGCGGTTGTCTCATCTTTTCACTAGATGAGTCCAACTTGCTTATTATGATAAGACAAACCACTATTCCTCCAGTTTCGGGCACATGAATTTTATTTCAAGCTATTCTCTTCCAGTTTCAGGCACAAGAGCTTATTGCATACTTTTGTGTGTCTTTTTGGCTAAGTCATGCAGTGTTCCCGGAATGTGGCAGTCCTTTGTATCTAAAACCCCTAAAGCATTAAGTCCAGTTTTATTCTATATTTAAAAACAAATCAATTATTTTATATAGGATGGCTACCTAAAAGGCTACTTAAGTCATGACAAGGCTTGTCTCTAGCCTAAGAGCAGTGACAAAGTCTTCCTCTAGTCCCAGCCCCCTATATTGCTTAAGTACTTCTAGAGCATCCAAGTTTGTATACACTCAACTCTTAATGGGAATGTTACTTCAGTTATCATTGTTATTTTGTTATATATTATTTACTTATTTATTATTTTTTTAGCATCAACAAATGAGAGCAGAATAACATTTCATTAATCATTTAAAAAGGCTTAAACAAGCATAAAAAACAACAAAAAATAAACTAAACCAAAACAAGTTTTTTTCAACCATTTTAGGGAAAAGAAAAATTAAACTAACGCATCGAAAGATGATTGATAAGATGAGATAAGATGGGATAAAATAGATTCGCAACTGTAGCCACAACTCCCCCAGACTTAAAGTAAGAACAGAGTCGTCACTATTCAGTCAGAGAAATAGGGCGTTCCTCTCCTTGCAACTTACCAGCTAGGTCTTACGCCTGTTGCTCTTTCTGGTAGGCTTGACAATTTTCTTCTTCTTTTCATCCTCCTTCTTGGCAGGCTTTGGAGAGGGGGTCTTGACTTTCTCACTTTTAGGTGTGTCAGAGAGTTCTGGAGTCTCTTTCGCGCCTTTTTTTTAGCGTCTTCGGTGGGGATCATCTCTAGGGAGTCAGGTATTTCAGGAGTCTTGACTAGAATTTCCTTTTTGGAATTCTTCTTTGCTGCTAGAGGAGTGTGTCATGCCCCAAAATTTGCCCTCATATCTTTGGAAATGTCATTTTATTTGGAATACGTGACATAGCCCAATTGGTAAGGATTTGAGCATCAGAGGCACAAGAGCGTTCGAATTTCACTTAGTGACATTTTTCCTTTTATTTGTTACTAGCTTTAATTCTGTTTTAAAATATTTATTTTCGTATTTTATTTATTTATTATTTTAAAAAAAATGTTTTTTAATTTTTTTTATTTTTATTCTAATTCAAAAAATAATCAAAAAATCATAAATTTAAAAAAGGGATTAAAGAAAAGATTTGTTTTGTTTTTAAAAATGTTGCTTCTTAGAATCTCTTTTTTAGGAATGATTCAATATGATGGATCCAATATTTTTAGAATTGAAATCAAAATTGAATTTGATTTTAATTATATTGTTTAATCATTTGACTATTTCCTTTTTTATTTATTTAACCTAAAAAATCAAAATAAATTACAACAAAAGACCAAAAAAGATGTAATTTAGGCATAATATTCTATTCTTTAACCAAATCAAATCTCCAAGCCAAGCTATGAATCACGTGGATTTTTTAGAGATGGCAAGTTTTGATGAAGATTGCTCAATCAAATATTTGAAGGTAATCTCATAAGATATGAGCCAATTCTGTTAACCTAATTCTCCCCCTTGATAAATAGGTAAGGTTTTTGAGATAGAGGAGAGTTTTTTTGGCTGCAAGAGGATTCCATACGGTTCCATAAAGAATCGTGGAAAATTGATATAGCAAACCGAGTCTAAAGGCCAATTCAAAACATTGGGAAGATTCAGTCACGCTCTTGGGTGTTTACTAAAGCTAGTTGGATCCTCCTCAAGGCCTGGAACCTTCAGATTCATCCACAATTCAACCCGGTTTGCATCTCTTTTTATCAATTTCGATTTCAATTATGCACGCCTCATAACTCGAATGTAAATCCATGGCCGTGTTCATAATCTTACTTGCAAGCTATCTGTTGGTTTTAATTTGATTTTTAAGACAGGGGTAAAGATCCACCATGGTTAGGTTTAGTAAGCTTCGGTTTGGGGTTTTTTAACACAGGTTTAATTGGGACAAAAGAATGGTACTACTGCGTTCAGGAGACAATTTCGAACTGATATGTACCCTTACTTGTAATTAATATTGTGTGTTTGCTAAGGTTGATATTTGCAGGTCCTATTGCCATACACTGAAATCGTGGCTGTAAGTTTGTGTTACTCGTAGAGAAAAAGAACAAGGGCGCTGAGTTTTCTTTTTTTTTTATTTTTTAACGTCGTTTGATTGATGATATAGATTTTGCTCCAAGATAATTTCAACGAACGAAACTAGCTGGGTTGGCTAAGCGTTAATGCTAGCGAGACGCTGAACCTGGGTTCGAGTCTCACCAAAGGGTTCATTTTTTTTAACAACTAGTAACAAACCCGTGCATGCGCACGGGTTCTAGTCTGATACGCGCATTTATTTACATAATATATTTATTTTAAATAAAATATTTAAAATGAAAAAATATTTAGATCAATAATAAATTTTTCGTATATCAAAGTATTTAGATCAATAATTTTTTTTTCCTCTTATATCATTCTTGGATCATAAATATTTGAATCATAAATATCATCTTTCTTATATATAAATATGTAGACAAAAATATATTTTTTCCCGTATTCAAATATTATTTATGTTTAGGTATCATTTACAAAAATATTTGGATAAATTGTAACTTTTTGTATATAAAAATATTTAGATAAATAATAGATTTTTTCTCATATACCATTTTTGAATAAATTTTTTATGGATCTAAATACCATTTTTCGTATATAAAAATATTTAGATCAATAATAATTTTTTTCCATATACAAATATTATTTTTGTTTAGGTATCATTTATAAAAATATTTGAATGAATAGTAAATTTATGTATAAAAAAATATTTAGATCAATAATAGATTTTTTCCCGTATATCATTTTTGAATAAATTTTTTTTGGATCATAAATTCTATTTTTCGTATATAAAAATATTTAGATCAATAATAGATTTTTTCCGTATTTAAATATTATTTATGTTCAGTATCATTTACAAAAATCTCTGAATCAATAGTAAATTTTTTTATATAAAAATATTTAAATCAATAATAGACTTTTTCCCGTATACCATTTTTGAATTAAAATTTTTGGATCATAAGTACCATTTTTCATATAGAAAAATATTTAGATCAATAAAAGAAATTTCCCGTAGACAAATATTATTTATGTTTATGTATCGTTTACTAAAATATCTGAATCAATATAAATTTTTGTATATAAAAATATTTAGATCATTAATAGATTTTTTCCCGTATACCATTTTTGAATTAAATTTTTTTGGATTATAAATACTATTTTTCATATAGAAAAATATTTAGGTCAATTATAGATTTTTTCCCGTATACAATATTATTTATGTTTAGGTATCGTTTATAAATATATCTGGATCAATAGTAAATTTTTGTATATAAAAATATTTAGATCATTAATAGATTTTTTCCCGTATACCATTTTTGAATTAAATTTTTTTGGATCATAAATACTATTTTTCATATAGAAAAATATTTAGGTCAATTATAGATTTTTTCCCGTAAACAATATTATTTATGTTTAGGTATCCTTTATAAATATATCTGGATCAATAGTAAATTTTTGTATATAAAAATATTTAGATCATTAATAGATTTTTTCCCGTATACCATTTTTGAATTAAATTTTTTTGGATCATAAATACTATTTTTCATATAGAAAAATATTTAGGTCAATTATAGATTTTTTCCCGTATACAATATTATTTATGTTTAGGTATCGTTTATAAATATATCTGGATCAATAGTAAATGTTCGTATATAAAAATATTTAGATCAATAATAAATTTTTTCCCGCATATCATTTTTGAATTAAAATTTTTGGGATCATAAACACCATTTTTCATATAGAAAAATATTTAGATCAATTATAGATTTTTCCCGTATACAAATATTATTTATGTTTAGGTAATGTTTACAAAAATATCTATATCAATAGTAAATTTTCGTATATAAAAATATTTAGATCAATAATAGATTTTTTTCCCGTATACCATTTTTGAATAAATTTTTTTGGATCATAAATATCATTTTCTGTATATAAATTATTTAAATCAATAATAAATTTTTTCCGTATACAAATATTATTTTTGTTTAGATATCATTTATAAAAATATTTGAGTGAATAGTAAATTTTTGGATAAAAAATATTTAGATCAATAATAGATTTTTTCCTGTATACCATTTTTGAATAATTTTTTTTTAATCATAAATAATATTTTTCTTATATAAAAATATTTAGATCAATAATAGATTTTTCTGATACAAATATTATTTATGTTTAGGTATCATTTACAAAAATATCTGAATAAATAGTAAATTTTTGTATACAAAAATATTTAGATCAATAATAATTTTTTCCCTTATATTATTTTTTATTAAAATTTTGTGGATCATAAATATCATTTTTTTTAAAGAGTAAATGAAGTATAGAGAGATTAGAGTAGAAAACTAAAAAGGTGAAGAGAGAGAAAGAATGGTGAAAATAAGTTATAATATAGTTGAATAAAATATTAAGATATAATGGACAATTGTATGGATAGACCAAAAAACCAACAATTTTAATAGGTGTACAAAAAGTAAGGATGGGTAATTTTGTAAAAACCAGAGCCACTTATTTTCTTATATTATAGATTGCAAGTTATGGTGTGATAAGGAATCCAGTACGCCGTCCACGCACGAGATCATGCTACTCCCTCACGCCACAACCGTCAGATTCAACATAGGATCAGATCCAACGCCTAAAGACTGAAGGCTCACCATGGGACCTCACACCCTCACCACACTAGATTACAAGCTGAGTTTTTTTTTAATTTTCTTTTTACTTTTAATTATATAACTTGTTTATTTTTATTGATTTATATATTGTTTTTAAATAAAAAAAAACTCTTTTTCAATATTTCTCTTTTCATAAATTTGTTCTAATTTTCTTCTTCTTTTCATAAAAACAAAAAAATAATAAATATTTATTATTAATAATATCTTTTATTTGATTAAATGAATTAATTTATTTGTTTAATTATTTAAGTAATTATCAAGGTTTTTATTAAATGATAAAAAATACATATTAAGGTTAGAGGATTTAATCGAAACTCGATTTTCACCGATTTAATTAATTAGGTTGAAACCAATAATTAATTAAATTGATTTTATTTATCCTATTAAACTTAGTCAATTCGTGCCCTAATCAGGGTTTACGAAGGTCGTGCCTACACTGAAGTCGTTTTCCTTGTGAAATTTTTTCAGGGTTAGCACCAGGATTTCCTCCGACCACGCGCTTCGCCCGACCAAAAGCTAAGTTTTCTAATTTTTTTATATATATTTATTTTTTATTTTTAATTACATAATCCCTCTTTTATTTATTATCAATGCCATGTATTTGCCACAAAAAGTTTTCTACCTTTCTCTTCTTCATTTTTCAGGGTTAGCCAAGATCCTCCGACTACGCACCATCAGAGCTAAGTTTCCAATCCATATTTTATTTTATATAAATATTATTTTACTTTTTGCCTTTTGCCCAAAATAGGGTTTGCCTCGAATAGTCAATACACTCACCCTTATTTATTTTCCTCTTACTTTGTAGAGTTGATCAAGGGTTCGAGGAAGATCAAGGCTCAACATAATTATTCATCCCTCTTATTTCTTATTTTTTCTATCTTTTAATTTCCCCATCCCCGCAGGTGTTTATTGTAATAGCGTAGGACATTTATCTTTCCGCCTTTAATTTCTGCTCATTTTAAACTGCGTGGTTAGTAATCTTAGGAGTGCAAGCCTTTAACAGAAGTAGATAACTAATTACAAGATAAATATCTAAATTAACCACCTGATTGTGCCACACACGCACCTTTAGGGTAATCCCTCTGGTTGCCTTGTTGCCTTATACTGTTGCCTTATTGTTGCCTGTTGCCTTAAAATAGTCAAATCCCTCGATTTCGAGGATACCTAAAGCAAATGTTGCCTTCAAAGTTATTGAAACTCCCTCGAGGTTGCCTTATAAAAATGATTGTCCCAATTGCTAAGGTATCCTCGCATGATGCCTAAGAAAATCAAATGACTATTATATCCCTCCCTTAGACTACCTGCCCTCTTTATGGCAAGGGACAGTCTTATGGCGAACGATTATTCTTGATAACCCTTAGACATCCAATTGAAAGACTTCTTGCCTTCTTATGGTATGGATAGATCCTTTCGCCTCAAAAGCTAAAAGAACATTTTTTTCAAAACTTAGGGTAGTTGCTACTAATTGCTTGCTCTAAAATTCAAATTACTTTTCACACCTCTTTTCAAAATCAAATTCAAAAAGACTACGCTTATTTACAAGCTAAAGTTCTTCTTCAAAGTTTTTACTTTTGACACCTACTTTTCAAACATTTCAAACAATCAAAGTGAGCTAAGCAATTAAGAGTCCATGGATAACCATGGATACAAAAGGTGCTTTACACCTTCCCTTTGTATAACTTACCCCCCGAACTCAAAATCTTTTAAAGGTTTTTCCTGTTCTTTTAGTCTTTCTGATCTAATTTGGATAAAATAAAAGTCGGTGGTGACTCTTGCTATCTGCGACATTTCGATAAAGTCAGTTCACCGTATTACAGAGTGCTTGCTTTGTCAGTTCCCAACACCTTATTGGGAGTCACATCCTTGTCCTTCTCAAAAGCACCTTCAACCTGACCAAATTCTTGTGAACTGGCTGAAGAGTCTTATCCTTCTTCCACCTCATCGGCAGACACTTCTCTAGATGTCTCCTCTCTCCCTTCTTCTCCAGAGTGCTCACTTTCGGCTTCCTCTTCAGTTGAAGAGTAATAAGTGGTCACGTCTGCAGCTTTCTCGCTTCTCTTCTCAATCTCAATCTCCTCCTTCTCTTTCTGCTTTTTCTTTTCTTCCTCATTCTTCTTAACCACTTCATTTGTTAATCCCACAAACACTTCCTCCTCTTCGTATTCATCTGTCAAGGAAAGGGATTTTACCTTTTTAGACGCTTCAGCTTTCATTTCCTTGCTATCCTTGACAGCTTGCTTAATCAATTTATCAAGATCCAACTCAACTCTCTCAGTGACCTTCTTCTTACTTTTGTTTTTGTTTTTCTCAGGAGAGATATCTTGAGTCATGACAGTTACAAAGTCACTTGGTTTCTTAAATTTCCATACCATCTCCGGCTTCTTTCCCTTCTTTTTCTCACTCTCCTTAGTCTTGGTAGGTTTTTCATCTTTCTTTTTCTCCATCCCCAATATGTGGTATGGGAATGGAGGGCCTTCCTCACCACTGTCCATTATACGATAGACACGACCTTCTCACTCATGTTTTACTTTCTGAAGCTTAAAGAACTCTAGTTGATCTTTCCTTATTTTCTTAATCATCTCAAGAATATGTTTTTTACTTCCTTCTTCAGCCATGTGATGTCCTGCCTCTTCTCTCTTTCTTGCTCTGGGCTTCATGAGCAACTGCAGGCTTGCTTTGTCAAATGCAGCTGGAGCTGAGCACACCTCATCTGTCTCCGTGTGTCGAAGACCATTCTTTAAGCATAGGGCAGTGATGAGACAAGGAAAATATAGCATTCCATCCTTCTTTCCAGCGCACGTCTTAATCTCTTGAACAATAATCTTTCCAACATTGACTTCTTTTCCAACTGGGATGCAGTGCAATAGAGCTAGCCTTGCTTTGTCAACAGGTTTATTGTGTGTTGTTGTCCTTACAGAATGTTTGATAAACTGGTACCATGCCTTTGAATCTGGTGTTAAATCCATCCTCTTCATTGTCCTTTCTCCAGAAGACTCCACCCAAGTTGTTCCCTGGTTGCAAAGAGATTGCATGAAAATTTCATATTCATCTTCAGTTTCTCTCTCTAGAATTTTATGGTATAAGGTACTGAGGTTTTTTATTCCAAGCATCATGTTTATGGTTTCTTCAAAGTAAGAGACACGTATTCCTATTACCATAAATTCATGCTTCTTGCTACTCGTCATTAGGTTGGCATAAAATTCTTTCACCATTTGAGTGTTGTATGGACCTGGTTACTTGCTCCATTTAGACCATCTCTTCGCCTTTATCAACGGCCTAATACCTTCAGGAAGGCCTAGGTTTTTCTCTTTACGATTCAGAATGAACCCTCGTTCAGAGAAGAGAGCTCGGCTTGAGATGTGGTTTATGAACTTATTCCTGGACTCAACATTGGTGAAAACTGCTTCAATGTCTCTTCCATCCTCATCAGAGTTATCAACAACTAGGTTTGTGTTTTTGCGGACAACATTTTTGGTTTGGACATTAGAGGCGGAAGCTTTCATGGTTTTAGGGTTTGCGAGCATGATTGGTGATTTTGGGGAGAAAAAAGGTAGAAAGAGAGAAAGAATAACTTAGGGATTTTAGGAAGAAATCAATTTTGAAAATGATTGTGGGAATAGTGAAGGAGTGATGAGTGGTTTATAGGGAAGTGGGAAGTTGAGTGAGTAGGGTGGCAGTTTGGGATTAGGAGAGGTTGGAAGTTATGGGGTTACATGTCAATAGAGGGATTGTGAGTGGTTTTGTAGGTTATGATTTACCTTCAAAAACGTGCAAGGAAATTAATGCCCTTGTCCGTATGACATCAGCACTGACATGGGAGCAGTGCCATGCGCGTGACCCTTGCTTCCCCTTTGAATCACGTGCCCCAAAGATTTTTCCTTTTTTATGCTAAGTTATAGAGACTCAGCATTTTAACATCTTATCCTTTCTATTGAATAGTCTTCTCAATCTAGACAGCGGAGGCCTCTGACTCTTCTTCACTTTAGCCCTTCCATAAATCATCTGAAAATAAAATAAATAAAAGACAAATATATTAATATGGGGTGCCTCCTAGTAGCGCTATTTTAAATTCATATAGCCCGACCTTAGCACAAATCAAGTAGATTCCAACAAATCAATAGTGATCCTCTCGTTGTTCCAGGATTCACCATGATATGTCTTTACTCTTTGACCATTAACTTTAAAAGATTCGCCATTTTTTTCATTTAATAAGCCCACATCCCCATGTGGATATACTTTGATCAATTTGAAGGGGCCATACCATCTAGATTTAAGCTTTCTAGGAAATAGATCCAGTCTAGAATTAAACAAAAGAACAAGTTGTCCTTCCTTCAATTCCCTTTTCAGACACTTATTGTCATGCCATTTCTTGGTTTTTTTTTTATACAACTCAACACTTTCATAAGAAAACAACCTATGTTCCTCAAGCTCATTGAGTTGCAACATTCTAGCTTGGTCAGCCTTAGAGAGGTTAAAATTTAGTGCTTTGGCTGCCCAAAAATCTTTATGTAGTGTGAGAACTGAATTTTAGTTTTGTTATTTTGCAAAACATGTTGCGGTTAGCAAGAGCCGCCGCCGATTTTTATTTTATCCAATTAGGAAAGGCAAAAAGATCAGGAAAGACCATTTTAAAGATTTTGAGTTCGGGGGTAGGTTATACAAAGGGAAGGTATTAACACCCTTTGTATCCATGGTTATCCATGGGCTCTTAATTGCTTAGCTCACTTGTTTGTTTGAAATGTTTGAAAGTGTAGTGTGTGTTTAGAAAAACAGTTTATAAAAGAATTTAACTTTGTAATGATCCTTGTACGGATGTATACAAAGTGTTATCTTGAAAGATGTTTTGAAAAACAAGGTGTGAAAAGAATTTTGAATGTTTTGAGTTGAGCAAGCAATCAGGAGTTACCTACCCTAAGTTTCACTACTAAAAATATGACATTTGCTTAAAAGATTTTACATCAGACATTTATTTCCAATGATATAAAAAATATATGAAATCATGAAAAAATGTATAACAGTGGCAGTATTGTAAATAAAATGAAAAAAACATGCGGTGGTAGAATTGTAAATAAAATGAAAATTTTGTTATAAATGATTTTACATCGGGCCTAAATAATACCCAATGTGAGAAATGTTACTCACAGTGGGCCTTTACATCAGCTTAGTTAAAAATCGATGGGAAATGTTAGGCACAATGGGCCTACACATCGGCCCATTCAAGAACCGATGGGAATGTTACGGCCATTTTTTCCCTAAAACCCTAGATATCCTCTACAGACACAAATCTTTTATCTCTTCTTCTTCTTTACGCACAGTGGTCTCTCACTGTAACTTACATCAACCACAAAAAGCTTCCATTATCTTCCTAACAAACACTGCCAAATACAATCACAAACTCCATCTGTCTCTCCATGTCTCCAATGAAAAATTTCCATTCCCTTCGACCACGTTCAACACAACTCACGGTCTCTCCATCACTTCAGGACCGAACGAAAACCCCCTCCGATAGTAGTATGGTGCTTACTTGTCGTTGAACCGCGCAAAATCTCGTCAGCACCAAAGCCGTACGATCCCAGACGCAAGACCGTACTAGTTCCGCGAACGCCGTCGGCCATCAGAATCCCGCCGCACCGACGAGCCTTCCTCCCTCATCTTCCCAAACGAGCTCTTCTATCAGCCACCACCACCCTCGGATTTAGTAGGTTGTTCTTCCTTTTTTTTAAGGTTTTAATGGGTCAAAATCGTTGATGGGTTTTCATTTTGTTTGTTTGTTTTGTTTTACAGTTAAGGCCTTGAACGAGATCAAGGATTCTTTGGGTTGGAGAGTTGTTTATGCTTGGGTAGGAGATGATCCTTGTGGTGGTGGTGGTGATCTTCCTCCTTGGTCTGGTGTTACATGTTCTACTGAGCTGTGAGTATTTTATTTTTGTCCTAACTTATGTTTTGTGGAATAAAGTTTGATTTTTTGTTTTAGGAAGTTTTGATGTGTTTGTAATTGTTATGGGTTAGATTTGTGGCGTGGTGTTGGTATAATTGGAATCAGTTTGTTGTTGATTTGTACGGAGGTGTATGCGGTGTCGGTTGTTGGGCCTTTTCCTACTTCTATTACCAGCTTGTTGGATCTTACACGATTGTAAGTATCTTTTTTATTTATTTTAGTTAGAAAACCCTAATAACTAAATTAATTAAGTCCTAATTATGGCCAAAAAGAATGTTAAAAAATTGAAATCAATTAACCTAAGCATCTAATTATTTTTGGTATTTTTTCTAATGATTTTTAATGAAAAAAAACCTAATTTCTAATTAAATTAATTAGGAAAAAGTTAATTAATTAAATTAATTCTAATCCTGATTTTTGTGGTTTCATGAATTAATTAAAATAAAAAGTGGTCAGTTGTTAAAAAGAAAAAAGAAATTAAAATAAGAAACAAAAAAAAAACAAAGAAACAAGGTCGTTGGGATTTGATGTGGTGGTCCTCTGAGGGTTCACCATGGAGCGTCATCTTTTGGGCTCTCAGATCTGGATTTTAGGAGATTCAATGGTAGAGATAGGAAGATGCCTCCTGTGCCTGGGTGGATCGGATGTACCGTATCTGAAATCAAAGAAAAATAAAAAAAATAAATCCAAGAGGCAGGGATCGAACCCGTGCACTTGCGTATTGGAACTCCTAAGCGTCCTTCGACTGAGCTAATTCCATTTAGTTGTTTAAACTCTGCATGCAAATACATATAACGCAAGAAGATTAATGAATTCAATTTAAAAAAATGCGCCCTTGGTCATCGTCCCCATCCTTTAATTTTCTAGAAAAGCCAGCATTTTTACCTACGGTTTCTCCGCGTAGCTATAGCACTGCCTCCATCAAACCTGCAAATTATTGTCGATAAATACAAGACACTAATCCAGACCATCTATAAACGACCCCACGAATCCATTGGACCCATTAATTTGACCTGAAATCGCCTTTACACAAAATCCCTCATTTGAAGAACATAAACCCTAACAATGGCATTTTGCCATATCTGCTCCAAAACTCAAATTAAACAATCCAGACACCTTTTAAACCTCAATACAAATGCAAATATGTAATCAAATCATGTTCAAAACGTATGAATTACTGAAATCGAGTTTTGAAACTAAGGGCAAACCGTGGCGATGGGGGACGAGTTCCTGGGTGCTTTAATTGATGCTGAGTATTGAAGCACGTCCATAAAACACCAAGGAATTGATTGGGCTACTCTATTTGGCTTGAAATGAGCTAGCACTTGATCTCCTACCTCCTCTTTGTTCACGGTTTGTTCAAGTTTGAATAGAGTTCTCTTGCAGCCAATTGTGTCCCCTAGGAGTCTGGAATTATTGCGTATATATAGAGCATCAGATTAGGTCAACTTAAGTGAGATGAATCTTTGTGATTATGATGAAGAGATTTGATTTGCAAATCGCATGAAACTTGCTAATTTTGGCCAAGATTTGTTAGGGAATAAGCTTCACACGGTTTGCAAGCTATTTTGGACCTCAAATATAACTTAAGTCCAAGCCCATGTGTTTTAACTAATTTATTTCATATTTTATCTAATTTATCTTTGAATTTTTATGAATAAAAATAAAAAAATAAATTAATAAATAGGAAATAAAATCATGATGAAATATGAGTGAACTTAGAGGGCCCATATAAGGTCATACACATGTTTAGACATTAAAACATAGGCCGAATAGCCCAAATTTTAAAGTTTGCTCAATTTGGTCCTCATGCATTTTCTCAAAATCAAACAACTTGCACCACTTCTAACTTGCTCAATTTTTGTCGCATGGAGATGTTTTTGGACTTTTTAGAAAGCTCAATATGTCCTCTAAAATCTCATTTTGTTTTCATCTCAATTGAGTTACCATGTTCATGTACAACCCTTTGAGAAAAAGTGACTTTTTTGTGGACTTTCAAAAGGACCGGTATTATTTTGGCTCATATCTTTCAAATGAAACATTTTTTGCCAAGTCCTTAGAGAGATAAAATTGTGTAGGATGAAATTTCCTTCAAAATGAGCTTTGGTTGGATAATTTCTGATGAACCAGGTGAAAGTTATGGATGGTCAAAGTTCAGTTGACTTTCTATCCTAAAACCCCAATTTTGGTCTTCATTGTTTTAGGAGGAGAGTGGACATGCTGACTTCTAGGTCAGAGTTGATAAATTCGAATTTCCAGGTAACACAATGCTTTTCCACAAAATGATTCTCCAATATTGCAAGGTATAGTGAAACTTCCAGGATCCTTCAACTTAGGAGGGAGCTTGTCTTGCACTAATTGACTGCATTCTTGAGTAAGTGCAATAATGGCAAATTCTCCCACTCTTTTCCTTTTAGTGAGCATGTCCTTCATGAACTTGGAGTAATTTGGCATTTGTTCAATTGCCCCAATCAAAGGTATATTGATGTGAAGTTGTTTGAGTATTTCCATGAACTTGCCAAATTGTTGTTCCTCCTTAGCCTTCCTAATCCTTTGAGGAAAAAGAGGTGGTGGCCTTTCTTGAACGAATTTCTTCTTACTGACTGGCTTTTTCAAGACTTCAGGTTGCTTGATAGATTCAAGGGTCTTGCCAAGTTTAATTGTGGATCGCCTGTCTTTGTCAATTTCTAGTGAGGTCGGTTCCTCAGCAAGCATATCTTTCTCTTCAGTGTTATCCTTACTAGGCAGGACTCCACTAGTCTCAGCTTATTTGTGTGATAGGGACTCACATTCCTTACCACTTCTCAACTTGATCACTTTACATGTTTCTACATTCTTCATTCTAGAAGTAGGTGGTGTTTCAGTCGAGTTGGGAAGTGTCCCCTGGGATCTAGAACTTAAAGCGGTTGCAATCTGCCCTATTTGGTTCTCAAAATTCTTTATACTCACACCTTATGCTAAGAACTAGTTCTTTGTCTCTTGAATGATGATTTCAATATGTTTTCCAACTGGTTATTACCTTGAGCAGGCGCAGCAAAACCATGAGGAACTTGGAGCGTTTGACTAGCTTGAGGTTTTAATTGACCTTAATTGTTGCTCCAAGAGAAATTTGGGTGATTGTGTCATCCAGGATTGTAAGTGTTACTTTAGGGTTATTATACCGGTTGTTATTACCCATATAGTTTGCTGAAACTGAGTTTGCAGTACAATCTTAACAAATGTGCCTCTCTACAGTAGACACAAGCAACTTCTCACGCGTCTGTCACCACCTTTAGTGGCTCAGGTTTTGCGTGTCTGGAGTCATTAAATTCTTCATCATCTAATGAATTTGTGCTACCTATGCAGCAAAGGTAACTGTCTCAGTGACTTCATGAACTTCAGCTGGCCTTTTCTGAGTTGTACTCACATTAGCTCGTGCCACAGGCCATTGATAGGTATTGGTCATGATACTTTCTATCAATCGATACCCTTCTTCGTATGACTTAGATAATAGTGCTCTTCCACCAGATGCATCAAGCATGTTCATTGAAGAAGGAACTAGCCCATTGTACAATGTTTCAAGTTGAAAGCAAATGGGGATGCCGTGATGAGGGAATTGTCTAAGTAGTTCCTTAAATATTTCACAAGCCTCGAAAAGTGATTCTCCATCTCCTTGCCTAAATGATGTAATTTCATTTCTGATTTTAGCATTTTTGGAAGGAGGAAAATACTTAGCCAAAAACTTCTCATCCAAGTCATTCCATGTGGCAATGGAGTTTAGCTCTAAGGAATTCAACCAACTCTTGGCTTTATCCCTTAGAGAATAAGAAGGAAACAATTGGAGCCTGAAGGCGTCATCAGTCACGCATGGAATTTTTAAGTTGCTAGCCACATCTAGGAATTGCCTCAAATGCAAGTGAGGATCTTCAGTAGGTGATCCAGAGTAATGACTAGTAGTTTGCAGCATCTGAAACATCATGGGCTTGAATTCAAATTGAGCAGTTGTAATCTCTGGCAAGACTATGCCAGTACTCATGAACGTAAGGTTAAAGACAACATAGTCTCTTATGTTTCTTGCCCGATCATTAGCAATACCAATGATGTCAGTATTTTCGGCCATGACTGGGATATGCTCTTCTTCAACCGGAGCTTCTGGAGGATCAGGGTCAGTCAGATTAGCCGCTGGAGCTTCTGGTTGACGTCTAGCACGTCTTTGTCTCCTCATGGGTCTCAATGTTCTTTCAGGTTTAAGATATCCACTGTGAGTTGGACGTAACAAACTGTGCATGCAATGAAGTAACACCTGTCGTGACACTAAGCTACAACAGACTGTCAAAAACATAAATTCTCAAAATAAAAGAAAATAGAATCAAATACAAAAATCAAAAGGTAATAATCACTCCCCAAGAACGACGCCAAATACTTGTTCGGAGTTTTATAGCGTCATATGCAAGTATACATGTTGGAATTATAGCAAGTGATAAATAAAAGAGTATCGTACCCACAGGGAGTGTGTCATACCCCAAAATTTGCCCATCATATTTCAATATATCCTGACTCATATGATCTTCAGTTAATCAAGCATATACAAGAATTGGGCATACTTACTTCTCTCCTAAACAACAAACCCTCAACTAGGGTTTTGCCTTTCTCAGAGAAATGTCAGGTTATGATACCTCCAATGGACTCCATGTCCTCTCATATGATTCAAATAATCCTCATGCCAAGTTTCAAGCCCAGATTCAAAAGATTGCTCACTCAATGGCCCAAATAATCAACAATCGACTCGTTGGCCTAAAAGTCAAACTATGGTCAAATCACAGTTAAAGTTCCTGATTTTTTATTGACATTCTCATTTTGAAGTATAACTCATCATTTGATCAAGGATTTATCATGATTCATCAAGAAAAGGTCAAAAATCCACAAAAGTACAAAGTTGCTAAATTAGGGTTTCTAGGTAAAAGTCAACCAAACTTTGACCAGCCATAACTCTCTCATACTTTCTCAGAAATTCCTCAACCAAATCTCATTCTCAAGGAAATTTTATTCTCTACAACTTTGATGTTGGGCCCAAGGTCAATAAATGCTTCCGCATAAGAGATATGAGCCAATACATTACAGGTCCTCCAAAAAAGTCAACGAAAACACCTTTTGGGTCAAAGCTCATAACTTGAGAATAAAATATTTAATTGAGATGAAACCAAAAGCATCATTTAGAGGACACTCTAAGCTTTCTAAAAAGTTCAAGTACACTTCCATACAATAAAAAATGAAGGAGTTATGACTTGCACTAGTTGGGCGAAATTCAAGAAGAACACGAAACCCTAAATGCACAATTTGGTGTTTTTTGACTAATGGGCCTAAAATATGCATTCCAAACATGTCCATGGACCTTTTGAGTATTCCTAAACTAATTATTTTATTTTAATAGTATTTATTTTATTTATTTGGATTTTAATTCATTTAAATATTAATAAATCATATAAATATGAAATAATTAAGTTTAAATCAAGGATTTGATTTTACAATCAAATTCAGTCATCAAAATACTCCTCATTTAAGGACAAGAATGTGGTAAATAGGATTGGAAGAATTGAATCAAGATTCTATGCAAAAATAGAAAAGAATTATATAATTTTCACCAAAATTTCTTTCTCTCCAAAGATCAAAGTATCCAAGCCCATTGTTTGACCTAAATTGCTTTATATATTTACTACAACATGCTTAGCATAAGGGCACACGCTATTGCAGCCAAGAAAGTAGGGTTTGTAACAAAAGAAAAAGTTCAAGAATTAGGGCACGATCACGAATCTTCCTCAGCGAGTTTCAGTCCATTCCAGCCATCCCAATTCATTCCTGGGGTATTGAAAGGTAAGATTGGACAGAGAACCATGCTTGATAACCCCTGAAACGCATGTCTCATGTTCATCATTCATATTCACGTTTTGATTTTCAAACTTCTCATGTTATTACGTTTTAATGCAAACTAACGTTCTATTTGAGTTACTGGGACTGTTTAAGGAAGGTTTGAATCATCATAGAGGAGATTTAACGTGTGGAACGAAATCCACCATTAACAAGACGTGGAAGGTTGAGTTTTTCGTGTTGGTCCTTGCAACGTTTTTTAGCCAATATAAATGCCACCATTGCAATCGTGAGCATTAAATTAGTGGGAATAGGTCCTTTGGATGCATTCACGTTTGATTTTTTGCAGGTTTAAATTCTGGAATTTACAGCTACCAAATAAAATCGTAGCAATTTTGTAGCAATTTCGTGGCTGGCAGTTTGCAGGTTTAATGAAGAAGATGATGACTTTCTGGGAATACGTGCGCGTGCGTGATTGGGCGGTCATTGGTTTTTGAATCTCTCGCTACTTCTCATTGGTTGAACACGCCACCCAGGGGCCCTACACTAACTCGTTTGTTGACTTCCGCATGCTCACGTTTTTTTGTGTATTTATTATTTTGTTTTCATTCGTTAGCAGCTAATTAAAACAGGGGAATTGGCAAATGCGCTGGCTGGTAACCATGGTCACAGGGGTTCGAACCCCACGCGTGACATGTTAATTTTTATCAAAATTTGTTGAGATTTCTTTCTGCCATTAGATGCCCAGCAATCCTGATCCAAAGGCTCTGAGAGTGAAGCTTACCATGGAGACTCAAGACTCACCACACCTAATCAAAGCTAAGTTTTTTTAACTTTCTTTTTATTTTTAATTACATAAATGTTTATTTTATTTTCTTATTCCCCTTTTCTATTATAATCATTATTAGTGATATTTTATTTTAAATTAGTTTTTTATAGTAAATTATAATTATTTATTTTTAATCGAAAACTCAATTTTCCCATAATTTTATTAATAATTGTTTTTAAACAATAAAAATTGTTATTTTTTGTATATACTTCTAATTAATTATTTAATTGAAAATTAATAATTGATTTTTTGTTAACCTTGATTCATTTATAAACCCTAGAATCCCCGGGTAGGTGTTATCCACTAACGCATTTTAAGCCTTATAAGCCTTTTGGGGTCGCAATAAGTTTTCTTAAATAACCCTTTAGAGTTTATATACTTTTTAGGGGTTTGTAATCAATTAGGGTTTAAATCAGTTAATGCACTCACATTTTTCTTCCTTGTGCCCAATTTTTCAGGATTAATCAGGACTCAGCCACGCGCGTTCAAGTCAAAAAGCTAAGTTTCTAACTTTTTTTTTTAAAATATTATTTTAACTTTTTTCCCTTTTGATTAAAATAGGGTTTGTTCCGATCGCCCATGAATTTCTCCTACACTCACCCCTATTTATTTTCCGTTTAATTCTCAGATGTTCATAGTCAATCGAGGGTTCGAGGAAGATCAAGGCTCAAGATAAAGATAATTAAATTAATTATTCATCTCTCATTTTTCTGCTTTAATTTCCCCATCCCCGCAGGTGTTTATTGTAATAGCGTGGGAATTTTTATGTTTCTGCCTTTAATTTCTGCAATTTTAAACTGCGTGGTTAGTAATCTTAGGGAGTGCAAGCCTTGAACAAAATTAGGATAACTAATTTACAAGATAAATAATCGAACTTAATCACGTGATTGTTGCACCCACACACCTTTAGGGTAATTCCTCTGTTGCCTTATTAACTGCTGCCTTGTTGCCTTAATTTTGTTGTCTAAAAATAATCAAGACCCTCGATTCAGAGGATACCTAAAGCAATGTTGCCTGTTGCCTTCAAAGTTATTGAAACTCCCTCGAGGTTGCCTTATACAGAATAATTGTCCCAATTGCTAAGGTATCCTCGCATGATGCCTAAAGATATAAAATGACTATTATATCCTTCCCTTAGACTACCTGCCCTCTTTATGGCATGGGACAGTCTTGTGGCGAACGATTATTCTCGATGACCTTTAAACATCCAATTGAAAGACTTCCTGCCCTCTCATGGTATGGATAGACACTTTCGGCCCGAAAAGTTAAAAGAACAAATTTCAAAACTTAGGGTAGTTGCTACTAATTGCTTGCTCTAAAATTCAAAATCTTTTTCCCACTCTTTTCAAATCAAATTCAAAAAGACCACGCTTATTTACAAGCTAAAGTTCTTATTCAAACTTTTTCTCAATCTTTTCAAACAAATAAACAAAGTGAGTTAAGCAATTAAGAGCCCATGGATAACCATGGATACAAAGGGTGCTTTAAACCTTCCCTTTGTATAACCTACCCCCGAACTCAATCTCTTTTAAAAGGTCTTTCCTGTTCTTTTAGCTTGTCCAATTGGATAAAATAAAAGTCGGTGGCGACTCTTGCTTACTGCGACATTTCTTTAAAGTTAGTTCACCGTATTACATAGTGCTATTACACATACATGATTTTTGTATTAATACTTTTCCATTTTAAGCATAAGTAGGCAAAAATAAATGGTTGTTGGACGTGAGTCCAACTTTCTTATATTATAAAAATGCAGTAAAAAGGCTATGTATTGTAAAAGTGATAATAGAGGTATAGTTGATCTATGATCCGTACATATATATTAGTGTGTTCATGTGCGGATGATGTGTGAAGTTGTGACATGCAAGGTCAGATGGATCTAAACGTGTATCTCTACAACAATCAGTAGCATATATAAAAGGGTAAGGAAAACAAATCTCTAAGCTCCGCTTGTAACCCTAATATATGTCTATTAAGATTTCTGAATTCCTTAATGATTGTAGTTACTTATACCCAAGCAACTAATTCAAGTGAATATATCTATTATACTCTTTCAATCATTTTTACTCATCAAGTCTACTTGTTGTTAGATCTCTCACAACAACAAGCTTGTAAATATTTCCAAGGTGATTAGTCAAAGAAAAAAATATTAGAAGTATAACACATGGTAAAGCATGCACTAGTCACACAAACATTTAACGTAAACACACTTATATATTAACTTCACATAACTCAACTAAAAGGAGTTTAGCTCATGGTGAGTTGAGTACAAACAATGAACCAGGTTCTAAAAAAAAACATCTTAGAACAGTAAATTGCACAAAAGATAGTAACCTAAGAGAGACTTGAAGTAGAACTTGAGACAGTTAAATCTTCAAGCAGTAACTTCAGTCGCGCCAGTGTTCATCAACAAGCACATAAAGGAATGAGGGGAGAATCTTCAGCACACTTCTGCAACACATTTCAGGAAATTGTAACTTTTTAAAAACCTGTCTCCAAATTATTCTTCCGGCTCCTTATATAGGTCAAGAAAACTAGGGTTTCCAATGTGTCTCAGATCATGGGTTTAAGATCAAGAATATCACTCAGCCCAAAGAATCATAAATGTCCCTTCAATAAGGATATAAAGAAGTTGTAGTACTAGCCGACAGTAGTGGGGAGACAAGGCGAAATGAGCAATCTGACATAGCAGGCGGCGCACAGTGTACTTTTGCACAGAATTTTGTCTTGTAGCGTCGCTTGCTTCTACCTTATGTTGAATATTTTCAGCGCCTATTAAGCTTTTTCCCTCTATTGTAACTCTCTCTCCAATTTTATACCAGCTTGCACTTTATTCCTTAACGAACTAGATTCTCTTTCTCAAAGCATACTTTCTGACTTGATCAGTCGCGCCTCCTCATGCCTATTCGCTAACTCCTGCATACAAAATAAACATTAAACTAACAAAAGGGAGCACCTAATGTGATCCACACTAATTTGGTTTAAAACAACAAATAAACATAAAAACTAAACTCTCTAAGATAAAAATATCATTAAACTAATTACTTCACAAAGCATGTATTAACTTACAGAATGTGGGTTAACAATCCTCAATCGATGTCAACTCGGGACTCGGTCCTCTAGCGTGTGCCAATGTTGGATGCTCGTGGCCGTCCGATTTTAAACGACAACGGTGACCCGAGGTTTCATAGGAAGCAGATGTTCCAGTTTCAATGGTCACCATACCACTTTAAATATAATACCGACCAGTTCATCACTAGACTTGGGGAACTGAATGAAGATGACCGGGCAATGTTGCACCCCAAAATTTGCCCATCCAATTTTTATTTCTAACCGACTTATGCATCTTATAATCTCATTCATTAGGTCATAAATAAAGTCATGCATTCATCAATAATCTAGCATGGGGTCAAGAAATCAGGCAAGCTGGGACTCATATGTGATTTGAAGATTTTCCCATCGAATGAGTTTGATTTAACAGGTTTTTATTGAGCATGGATTAAAATTAGTGTGTGATTCTCCTCAATATACAAGGCTTTTTCACCTTTAATAGTTATCATGAATGATTAAGGAAATTATAAGGTTCTAATCAAAGTTTATGAGCTGGACAAGCTTATTTTAAATGGGGTTGACGTGATTAGAGTTATCTCTCTATTTATGTGTTAAGCAAAGGTATTCTTTTCAAGTTTGGTTCTTCCCTTAAATACAAACAAAAAAAACTCTTTTGGTTCACGGTTCATTGCTCGAGGTATAAATTATCTCTTTGGCTCTAATACGAAGGCCTGAGACATCATGGTATAAAGGATTACCCATTGAATTCAGAATACAAGATTAAGAGTTTTGACTTTGCTTTTGGAGTCATCCATTCACATTTGCAAAGTTTGAAGGATATATTTAGAAATTCAACTTGAAACTTGAAAGAAAAATAAAGACATTGAAGGGAATTCATCTCAAATACAAAATCATTGGATCACATGGAGATGTCACTTGAAATTCAAGAGATTACAAAAGAACCCAGTTCAAATCCATTGTTTTTTTCAGAACATATCACACCCCATCTTAATATACATTCATCACATATTACATGGCACATCCATATCCCATTACAACACCTACTGCTCATAAAATTACAAATACATAGAATTGCATTTCCTCCTAAAAATCCAAGTTTCCTCATCAAGCTTGCCATCTTCATCACACTATTCCCAAGTAGCGCATCCTCGCGACATTCAAGCTGCAAACCTGTACAAGACATACCAAATATCACATCAAAACACAACCTACTTCACTAAAGCCTAAACCAAGCTATTGCCAACAAAATTCAAGACAATTTCCATAAGAGATAAGTTGTATGCATCATGACTGTTACAAGGAAGAGAGGTGCATCATACCAATGCTCATGCTAGAACTCAAAAAAAGGTGACAATTCCATGCCATCAGATACATCCCTGCAATGTCTACCATGCTGCAAGCATAAGGCTCCTCATATCAGTCCCCTAACCTGCAGCATTACAATTATAAACCATAACACCAATTCAGAATTGGCATAAGAGAAATACAAGGTTAAGTTCTAACTTATTGACATTTGAAGTCCAAAAACCTCTAACAATTCCCTAGTTCGATTTTTTTAACCAGTTCAGCTACATACATAACAAAACCATCAGCATTATTTCTAAACCAATACCATTAAATAACCAATTCAAGCCTAGAAACTACATGAACAAAAGTTAGTATACCTGCAGCATTAAGACAATCAAACCATATAGCTTTCATCCAATCAAGAAATCATGTCAGTTCAGCATACATTTAATCCAAGCCGATTCACAACAGTCATCGCATAATGTACATCATCAAAGATACCAAACTCATACTTCATTCGCAAAACTATATCAACACGTGGACAAATATAAATTCAGTGCAACAAACAGGTTCGAGCCAAATTTGAGAGAATACTTCAAAGGCAAACCAAGACAAAGATCCCGCAGCCAGTAACGGTTTGACTGATCACAAAGCTAACACTTACAAACTACTAGAACTAACTGTAACTAACAAGAATGCAACAATCTTACTAACAGTTTTACTAAACTTACTAACAGTTTTAAACAACTTTACCTTTTAACAATTTCTAACTAATATTCCAATTAAGTGTTAACATAACTGATTTCATTAATTTTAAGTGTGTTACTAACTGTTTTTAACTAACTTCAATCACTATCTTTCCAACTACCTAACAACCTAACTAACAGGTTTAACAAATTATAACAAACTTTTCCTAGCAACTAACCCTCCTAACTGTAAAAACAACATATAACCAACAGTTAACAGAATTTTAACTACCAAAAACAGAACAATAACCAACTCAATCTCTCACCCTTAATCTCATAACAGAATCCTCTCAATCCAAGGGCTCACAATCACTCTCCTCTAACTGAATCCTCTCACTCTCATTCTATATAAACTCAACCTCCCCCTTATTCAAGCTTCCTCTCGACCATTTTCTTCACCATTTCACAATCTTCATCTTCCACCTCCTTCAATCTTCCACCACCTTCATCACCCTCTCAACCTATACTACACGCTCGATCGCGACTTTACGTGTCTATAAATCTGATAACTGCAAGTGCACAGTCGTGTCGTGTAGTTTTAAAAGATATCGAATCCACAGGGACTATGAATCGATCTACCGTTATCTAAGGTTACTATGTAAAGCTAGGAGTACTAAAATTTCGATTGTTCCTAAGGGAAAGTGATTGTGAGAAAATAAAGAATAATAATAAAAGACAGGTATCAGTATGTATTTCGTTTAACTAAAGGCAATCCGAAGGTTCATTGGCTTTTGCATAATTAAATTAAAAATCTTTACTAATTCCAATTGATTAAAAATCCTCGTCTCAAACTTTCGCTCTGTTGATTCAGACTACTATCCTAATCCTAATGTACGCTTTCGCCATCCCATTAGATTTTAGAAGAGCTTTTTGGAAACAATGTAATTAATAAAATGCCTATTTTACGAGGTTGTTATCTATTTAAATCTCCTAATCTCAAACTTTCGCTCTGTTGACTCGGAACATGCTAATATCCCTAACGTACGCTTTCGCCATCCCGCTCGAGTGTAAAAACAATTTTTGAAAATAAATAAGTTCCAATTAGTTTTAATACGCTTTCGCCGTCCTTAAAACTAATGTCCTATGTCTACTATCCAGTTAAAGATCTCAAACTTTCGCTCTATTGATTTTAACCTTTGACCGTCCTAATCCCTCAAACTTTCGCTCTATTGGTTTTAAGACTTACTAATTAAACTAGACATATAAACCAAAAATAAGTGATAATTAATAAAACATAATTTAAGCCAATTTATTTCGGATCCCTACGGTTAACTTACTTTCCATACCGACACCTTTAGTAATTTAGCCAGACATATTAATATGATTAAACATACATATATTGGTTCGGTTCATAATAATAAGCATATTAAATGGCATATAATATATCATGCAAATAAATAATATAAATAAGGCGGTAAATAAAAAACCTGAGTTAAAATAAATCTGGATTGAATTGAATCTTGAAGTACTCGAACTTCCACCACAGGTTGGCTGGATCGTTCTTCGGAATTTAAATGGCAGAAAATAAAAACAAGGAAAATAAAGCGATAAATCTAACGTAAGGCTAGATCTATGAAAAGTTCACAACAATTTCCAGTGTAGAAATCGTTGTGAGAAAATAGACGGTTAAATGAAAACAGAATAAGGAAAAGCAGTTCGCGGTACAATTTCGGCAGCACTTCGTTGGCAGGAAATCGGACAGTTTGGACTGAAGTGACTGCCTCTATTTATAGGTGAGGCTTTGCAGTTGCTTTGCGTGAAAAACGGAACTTTTTGCAGACCGGGACTTGGAGACGTGCGTCTCCGATTCTTCAGGGAGTGGCCTTGACTGACTTGAGACGTGCGTCTCAAGTGGAGATTCTTTAGGGAGGTGGAGACGTGCGTCTCCCCTTTGCTGAGGTGGCAGAGACGTGCGTCTCTGCTTACTAGTGTGGCCTGGGTTGCTTCCTTCGTGGGCTGGATTGCTCTTTTGGGCCTTTTGGGTCCTAATTGCACCCCTCTTTCGTTTCAGCACCCCTTTTCGTCTTTTAAGCATAAATATTGGTCATTTAAGCTCGATTTTCTTTCCTTTTCGCAAATAGTCGTAATTGAAGTGTAAAACCTGAAACAAAGCAAATACACGCGTAATATCATAATAAATTGACATAATAAATGGAAAATGCTATAAATATCTATGGATTTTAGGCTAAATATACGATATAAAATCGTGTTATCAAATTCCCCCAGACTTGAACCTTTGCTTGTCCTCAAGCAAAATAAGAAGATAAAGATAAATGAAACACACTTCCACCACGTCGTTCAGTCATACTTAGCTACATAGTGTTCTTATTCGGAAATAACGAATCTTAGCAATAAACCTATAGTAACAACACTAAACAACTCCCAGTATGCATACCAATCCGAATCATGCCATTATAGCTCGACCTATTTGACTTGTCATCATGTTTCACCCTTTTCATTCGCGCGCAATCACATTAAGCCCATTATCTTGACACGCACATAGCAGAGTAGTCGGTTAGTGACTATGATCCTTCTCATGGAGTTCTGGCACAATATGTGGTATACTCCTTAGCATTCACTTGTAGATTGTGGGGAATCGGACAATAGTCCTTCCTACCAAGTTCATTACCAGATGACTTCTGAACCAATCGACAGTGAGTTTTTAAATTCTTTGTATATGAGATTTGCGACCGTTAGGTTAAATGATCTTGTGAGGATCACCTTACTTAGTAGGCACATTTCTTCTTATAGCTGAACACATAATTATTATGAGGATCATACACTTATATTCATCGACTCTCTGCGTAGTTTGTATCTAAGACGGTGCCGACTGCTAGAATAAACTACTAAGGGTTATTTCAAAACTTAAAGTCGATGGTTTTGGTATAGCGGGTATTCAAATCGGTTACGCATATTCGGGGGTTTTAGAGTGTTGCGACAATAAGGATATTGACTAATTCAGTTTCGGTGCGTTGAGTGATTGAGTAGCTTCGTATTTCTTGAACGTGTGGGGTTTGCGTTTATCGTTTAGGAGCAAAAATTTTTTGTTATGGCTCAAGAAAATGGAAGAAATTGAAATAACTACGGAATTATACATATAAGACTTAAATTCCATAAATATTCTTTATTGAATTAGAAAAACATTACAAGGAAGGGAAATAACTGAAGGGAAAAATAAAACTAAAGGAAATAGAAATAATACGACTCCCCCAGACTTAGATGATGCAATGTCCTCAGTGCATAAGAACTACTCCTCATTGTTGCGGTTTCGAGAACTGCTCGCGCCTCTTGTACGAACACGGCGACGTCTATCAGGAGAGTCATTAACACGAATGTCAAGATCATGCAAATATGTGGCAATTTCAGCGTATTGACTTTCGTTCCTAATAGCATAGTCACGGTGTTCCGGTTGCATCTCTCGGATGAGCCTAATTGTTTCAGTTTGGTTTGTCTGCATAGCTTGAACGAGTTGATCTTGGCGTTGAATAGCAGCATACATGGCTTCAAGAGTGATAGGCGGAGGGTTGTTTGGAGGAGGTTGGTTGACATCAGCGTGCCCTTGGTTGAGTTCTTCTTCATTTGCATCCATAGGTTCATTAGGATGTTCTTGTTGGTCATCTTGAGGGTTGTCTTCAATAAGCCTCCAACGTTGAACATAACGGATGTTAATTCTTTCAGGACAAGGAAGGATGACATAAGGAATAGGAACTTTGTTGACGACCAAAGTGTATCGGCCATCATGGCGGGGTGAAACCAATTGGGAATCGCGGCAGTAAGTGAGATCGAGTGACTGAGCAGGCTTCATGAGATGAGAGAGTGATAAGAGCTCGTCACCAAGACCTAAAGCACAGGCCAAGGTAGTAATAATGCCTCCAAGCAAGAATGGATTTGTAGCGGGGGCGTTAACTAAACCTTGGATGTGTTGGAACATAAACGGTGCGGCATTGAAACGGATATTGTTAAGCGCACAGTAAAGGAAAAATAATTCATTTTGGTTTACCTTGTGGTTGTTGGATCTTGCAAAAATAATATGCCCCAAGACACGTTGGAAATAACGTATAGCGGGGTTTTGAATGTGAGGAGCATGAAGAGCTCTCCAACCGGTAGGATTTTCTCCAGTGAGATGGAACCAAAATTCAAAAGCGAGATCCTCCCAGGATCGACCATTGAGTTCATGAAAGATTGAGCGGTGAGCAATTGGAGCATGATTAAAATGCAAATATGAAGCTACGACATCTTGATCAAGAGCATATTCACGGTTGAACATCCGGAATTGGATGCTACCGGTTGAGAACGGTTGAGTAGAGGGAGTGTCGTAGTTGAAGGAACTCAAAAATTCTAAGACGAGCGGCTCATAAGTAGGTACGGGTTCGGTACAAAGATGGTGGAGGCTAGATTTAGTGAGCAAACGGGTGTGTCATACCCCAAAATTTGCCCATGTTATTTTTCACACATAAAAACAAATCATAAGACAAAGCTCCAAAACACAGTCTCCCACACAGAAGTTCTAAACTAGGGTTTGAATAATTCAGAGGAAAATCATTGAATCAATGGCTCAAGGTGGTTCCATAAGGTCACTAACATCCCAAAGCATCTCCATATAAAGTTTCAAGACAAACAGAGCAAACTTAGTCCCACAAATCATGACTAGGTCAACAGTCGACTCTCAAGGGCAAAACAGTCATTTCAAGCCAAAATACAGTCAAAAGTTCCAGATACTTGGTCAACAACATCCTCATAACCCTAAAATCATCATTTGATCAAGGATTGATCATGATGATGCAAGGAAACATCAGAAGAGTCAAAAGTCAAAAGTTACTATTTTGGGCATGAGCTGAAAAAGTCAATCAAACTTTGAAAATTCACCAAATATTCATACTTCATCAGAAAAATTCCCACTAAAGCCTATTTTGAAAGGAATTCATTCCTCTATCCAATGGTCCAAGAATCAGAGCTCATAGGTCAATGGTTTAAGAGATATGGCTTCATACATTATAGGTCCTTTTCAAAAGTCAACAAAAAGACATTTTTTTCAAAAGGACATAAAATGAAAATGGAGAATAATTTTGATATGAGACTAAAGACACTGGCTAGAAGACTCTTTAAGGTTTCCAAAAAGTCTACAAGCTTGAAAAAATATTGAGATATGGAGAAATGGCGTGATATACAAGTTCACTTATTTTTCAGATGGGTACAAAGAGGAAAAAGCCTAAAATTCAAAACATTTCCAAATGGGCCTATATTATTTCTACCCAATCTTCATCATAAGCCCATGCACGCCCTAAGACTAGTTTTTTTTTTTATTTTTAGGTTTTTATTATTTATTTTATGGTTTTTATTATTTAAATCATAAATTAAACATATAAAATCATAAAAATAGTTAAAGATTTTAGTTTGCCTCAATTTCAATCAAATATATCACATTAATGATATAAAATTCGTGATCCATAGAGCTTGATTGAAAAATATTGGATTTGGACTTATTTAGAAGGTTTTAAAATATATTTCTAATCAAATTTTTCAAACTTGGCATAACAAGATTCAAGAAGATTTGATTGAGTTTTACAACCCTAAAACATTCTCTATAAGTATGTGAGCCAAGCCAAAGCATAGGGATTCACGAGTTTGCAGCCAAAAGACCTAACCCGAGTTCAAAAAGGCACAAAAATTCTCAATCACGTTTTCCAGTTGCATGCGAATTCAAGGATTCCTTTTTGATCAATTCACATCCCTAAGGTATCAAGGAAGCTTCCCAGATTGGTTTCGAGTCCTGAAGCGTTGCAGATCATCGCCAAAAACCCCACGGTTTGTCAAACCTTAAACTGCATCGTATCCATACATACACGCATCTTTAATCAATTTTAACTGCATATTTGTGTTTGTTAAGGTATTTAGATGAATTCTGGATGGTTAGTTGTTTGTTTGCGCACCTATAGCGAATTATGCCATGAAAGAGAACTAGGGTTTCGTTTTAGGGATTTTTGTTACAGGTACACTTGAGCCAAATTGAGGCCATGGCTGTCTTCGTGAGATATGGACGAACACTCCCATGGCATCGCGAAAAGTTTTAGTTGGCATTTGCTTGGATTCGTAAACGCAGGTTTGTAGTGACGGACACCGTCCGTAGGTAAAGCTCTTTTTCAGACCTAAGGCGACGGACGGAGGTAGGAGATGACGTACGTGTCTCCTTCCCATTGGCCCACTTCGCGCGCGCGTTTGGTTCAAATCCGGGAAGATCCAGTGGATTAAGATGCACGCTGTACCATACTCCCTCACCATCTCAGCCATTGGATGCAGTCTGGGATCAATCCAACGCACCCTAGAACGAGGGCGCACCATGCACTTCATGCGCGTACTGCATGCGATCCCAGCTAAGTATTTTTGCAATTTTTTTTATTTTTAATTATGCAACATATTATTTTGTTTATTTATATATATATCTATTTTGTTTTTAATTCTTTTTTATTTCTTTTTAAGTTTATAAAAAACTAATAACTAATTTTATAAAAAATATTTTTAATATTTATTGTTTGTTTTTTTAAATCATTAATACTTATATTATTAGTATTAAAAAACACTTATTTTTATACTAAAATCCTTATTTAATTCACTAATATTCTAAAGATTTCCAAAAAATATATTTCGCATCCGATTTTAATTTTCGACTCGATTTAATTAATTAGGTCGTTAGACCAATAATTAATTAAATTATTTATTCTCCTTTTTTGCAACTTCGTACCCTAATTAGGGTTTATGAAGAATAAGCCATACACTGATTTCATTTGATTTTCTTGTTATTAGGGTTAGCAATATAATTCGCCTCGAGTGCGCGCCTTCAACAAACCTCGAAGATAAGTGTGCTGCTTTATTTAATTTTATTCTTTTAATTGATTCGTTGTTAAGGTTTGCCTCGCCTTCACATATTTTCTGCCTCATCTCAGGGTTTACCTTCAAGGCAACCTTCGCCGAACGACCATATCATATCAAAATGCAAAAAAGCTAAGTATCTCTCATTTACTCACTCATTTTCAGTTTATTGTTTCGATCTTCTTATTTTAGAGTCAGAAATATTTGCCTCTGAATCAGCCATGCACTCACCCTGTTCTTCTTTGTATGTTCTTTTCAGGAATCCTAAATCGCCAAAGCTACGAGTTTGGTAACCCTAAATTTTACTCCCGTTGTATTTTTCTTTTATTATTATTTGTGTCAAACCCCTTTGTTGGGATCCGCTGGTTTCAATTTCCCTTCCCCTTTATTACTTTATAACTGCGTGGTTAGTAATTTAGGGAGTGCAAGATTGTAATTAACCTAGAATCACTAATTTACAAGATAATATAATTTGAATTGAATCACGTGATTGATGCACACACGCACGCTTTTTGGGTAACCCTCTCTGTTGCCTTGTTGCCTGTTGCCTTGTTGCCTGTTGCCTTGTTGCCTGTTGCCTTTGTGTTTTTGCAGAATAAGCCTCGTCCCTCGAATTCGAGGATACCTCAGCCATGTTGCCTCGATAAAAAGGTCACGACCCTAATGATGCTGCCTTCGATACACAAATGACCTCGACCCTCGGAAGTTGCCTACGAAGAAAGGCTGAGGTATCTTCTGGCTGCCTACGAAATGGCTTATTCTGATCCTTGCCTTAGACTACCTGCCCTTCTATGGCATGGGACAGTCTTATGGCAAAGGATGCTTCGATGACCCTTCAACCTCCAAACGAAAGGCTTCCTGCCCTCTTATGGCAAGGATAGACCCTTTCATTCTGAAAGGCTAAAAAGAGACCTATCATCTGAGTTTAAGGTAATTGCCCCTAATTGCCTTGCAATGCTCATCTTTAATATTCTTTCTCACAATTCTTCAAAAACTGGCTACGCTCATTTACGAGCTAAAGTCCACTTTTCTTCTTTCATCTACATTTTCTGAAAACGAGCAAGCAAAGCAATTAAGAGCCCATGGAAAACCATGGATGCAAAGGGTGCCTTACACCTTCCCTTTGCATAAATTACCCCCCGAACTTAGATTTCTTTAAAAAGGTTTTTTTCTGTTTCTTTTTGCCTTTCCGAATTTGTTTGGATAAAATAAAAGTCGGTGGCGACTCTTGCTTACCGCGACATTTCGATCGATAAAAAGTCAGTTCACCGTATTACAGAACTGGCGACTCTGCTGGGGATTTTTCGATTAAGAGGGGTTACCTTAAAAGTTTAGGATTCACTTAAATGTTTTCTATTGTTTGTTTTGCTTGCTTTACTTTTGCAGGGCTGTTTTGGGTATTCTGTTGTGTGAAAGATCCTAACCCAGATCTGAGTACCTTAGGTATGTGGCATGAGATCAGGGAGACTGTACGACATGTATCGTTATGGTTGAACTGGTGGCCACCATTAGTGTGACACTTTGGTTTGTCCTGATGGCCCTTGAATTTGATCGAGGAGACATTTGGCTACCGCGTGGTGTCATGAGCACTAATTCGCCCTTAGAACCTTAGTCGAACTTGACTTTGGCTTATAAGAAGTAGCGAGATGGCTGGCTTTGGATTCCTGACTAAAGCCGGTTGATACTCGATGCTACACTCATTGAGATTAGACTCAAGGGATGTTTTTGGCTGGCCGATTGTGCGCTATGTTGAGACAATGCCCACGAGAAAGATCAAGGATATGAGCACCATAGAACCTGGTTACTTTTAAGACAGGTTGAACCCACTAAACGAAAGGAAGAAGGGTATATACCTATGAATTTCATGCAAGCCTACCCTTAAGGCAATTGTGTGACTTGTTTGTGTTTGTTAATTACTTGGCATCATAACATCATAACATCATGACATATCATATCCACTAACAAATTTCAAGGACCGAGAAATTTATATTTACACTGTTTTGTAGGACATGGCTTTTTCTACCAGAGATTATGTACGACTCAACTTTGTAGGGATACCTTCTGAACTTAAGGAACTCGCCTTGGAAGTCCCTGGAGACTCTAAGTTTGCTGAAAGACATGGTTATCTTCTTCGACTGGTCACCTCTCAATTTGAAGAAGATATGATGAGAGTCTTATGCCAATTCTTTGATCCCGAACATCATTGCTTCACTTTTCCGGATTATCAGTTGGTACCTACTTTGGAGGAGTTCTCAAACTTACTTGGTGTACCTATATCTAAGCATCTGCCCTTTACTGGATTGGAAAGCACTCCGAAACTCGAGACTATTGCTGCTGCACTTCACCTAAAGAGATCAGACATCGCCTCCAACTGGGACACCAAGAATGGAGTAGAAGGTCTCTCAGCCAAATTCTTATTTGGAAAAGCTCGACAATTTCTGAAGGCCATGAGCTACCATGCTTTTGAAGATGTTTTGGCTTTATTAATATATAGTTTGGTTTTGTTTCCTAATCCTGATCAATTTATTGATGTGCACGCAATCAAGATTTTTCTGACTCACAACCCCGTGCCTACACTACTTGGAGATATTCTACATTCCCTTCACTCTCGTATCATGAAGAAGCGAGGGACTCTTATGTGTTGCACACCCTTGCTGGCTAGGTGGTTTATTTCGCACCTTCCACGCTCAGTAGTCAGAAACGATCAAAAGATGCAATGGTCTCGAAGAATCATGTCACTTTCTCACTCAGATATCCGTTGGCACGTTATGTCTCAAGAGTACGTCACTATCATCGATCATTGTGGGAAATTCCCTAATGTGCCTCTCCTTGGCATTAGAGGAGGAATCACCTACAATCCTTCATTAGCTCTACGACAATTTGGTTACGCTCGAAGGGATGGTCCTCATCACTTGCTCATTGAAGGGGTTGTTTTCAACTATGAAGAAGATGTTCGTAATCAACGCCAAGAGTTCATACGCGCTTGGAACAAGGTGTACAGAGTGGATAGCAAAAGTTGGGGGCAAAAGAACTCCCTTCCCTCGGAACCTTATCTTAGATGGGTGCGCACTCGCGCTCAACGTTTTGTCATGCCATATCCTTATGTTAGACCTGTGATTGTTGAACCTGAATGTGAAGAAAAGGTTCCTTTGGTTGTTCTCCATCCAGACATGCCCACTGATCTAGAAGAACTACAAAAGTCATGGGTTCAATTGAAAGAAGAAAGGGATACTTTTGAGGCTCAATTCCGCGCCAAAGAGAAACAAGTGTTAGAACTCACAAGGCTACTTCAAGCAGAACAGAACGTCAACAACTTCATCGGATCAAAGAGGAAGCGTCCATGGGAAGCCTGAAGAAATTCTAGTTTATTGTTATTATTATTCCTAGTTGTTTACATATTTACTTTTGTAAGCCAAAATGGCAAAGAACCATAAACTAAAGTACAACTTAATTATTATTATTATTATTAACAAAGCTTGTTCTTTCTTTCTTGTTTAAAGTGAATTTAAATTTTAAGGTCCTTGAAAACATTGCATATGCATAATCATACCATTCATAAACATCGCATCACAGGTTTCACAAAAACAAATGCCTCATCTTTCCGCTGTTTATTTCAGCAAGAAAGATGGATCTCGAACAATCTGTCAAGGATCTCCAAACTCAGAACAACCAATTCCAAGAAATGATCCTTAACTTGGCCAAGGGGCAAGAAGAATTGAAGGCACTTCTAATCGAGAAGGAGAAGAATCAACATAAGCTCCAAGGCGGTCAAGATAATCAGAGATCCAAGCCTAAGCGGTCATTTACTCCGTTACATATGCCGCTGTCTCAAGCTCTGCAACAATTGCTCAATCAGAACTTGATAACTCTATTGCCTCCATATTCACTTCCTGCTAATCCCACTCCTGGGTACAAGTACCATGCAAGATGTGCTTATCATTCAAACAGTCCTGGTCACGATACAGAGGATTGTGGACCATTGAAGCACATGATCCAAGACCTCATTGATTGCAAGATCATTGACGTCATTTCACCTGAGAAACCTCATATGGTCAATACTGGGTACAATCGGAAAGGTCACAATGAACCCAACCAATCTATGGGGATAATTCTGACCTTTACACCAGTTCCACAACAAAGACACAAGTCAGATACACCTAAGCGCCAATTCGCAAAGATCAATATGACTCTGGCCGAAGCGTTGCAACAATTGCTAAAAAAGGGGCTAATCACTTTGAAGGACCCTCCGAGGAACCCTAGTACTTCCTCTTCTCGTTATAATCCTAATGCAAGGTGTGCGTATCACTCTGATAGTCCTGGACATGACACTAATAACTGTTGGACATTGAAGAATAAGATCCAAGACTTAATCGATGACAAGATCATTGACTGCCACTCTCCTGAGGAACCTCACGTTGTGTACGACCAGAAAGATCACGATGAACCCAAACAATCTGTGGGGACAATTCTGACCTCTACATTAGCTCCGCAACAAAGACGCAGGTCAGATACATCTAAACGTCAGTTTACAAAGATCAATATGTCACTGGCTCAGGCATTACAACATTTGCTGAGAGAGAACTTGATTACTTTAAGAGATCCTCCTGTAAAGCCCAACACCTCCGCCCCTAGCTACAAGCCCAATGCGAGGTGCGCATATCCCTCCAATAGCCCTGGGCATGATACGAATGATTGTTGGCCATTGAAGAACAAGATTCAAGACATGATCGATGCTGGTGAAATTGAATTCTATCATCCCAAGACCCCTGTGGTGATCACTACTCCTATGCCCAATCACAAAAAGATTGATTAATGTCTAGACGGATGAACTTTTGGATCATTAGATCTACTTTCATTTGCATATTTCTTTTCTATTTGTTTAAACATTCGAATCATGATAGACATTATCTGTTTTAATAATTATCATCAGTGCATTGCATATGTTTGTCTTGAATTAATTATTTCGCCATCACTCATTTTAAATTATGTCTTTACTTTGCATATGTTTTGTGATATTCAACTCCTGCTAAAGTTGTATACCATTTGAGGGAGGATGACGAAAACGATACCGCGACCTCATACAGTATGCTTTTGAACGGACTATGCTGACGATGTACAGGCATTTGTTCAATTCCTAAACAATGGAGATATAAGGATGTTAATCCCTCGTCAACCCCTTTGAGCCTAAGGAGTAGAAGTTTCTTTTTGTACGAAACACCCGCATTTTTAACCAGGGGCAGGGTAGTTCTCAGTTATTTTGGCTGTGCATTCTATTTTAAGAGAATCACTCTGTACACCTTTCAACAAAGGTTTCAATCACAAGCGTTCATCCGTACACATCAAAGAAGTGTTCGAGATGTCAATCAAAAGCCAATGATGGTTCATCAATCATTAAGCAAGGCAGTCAATATCTTTCAAAAAAAAAATGAATAAATATATGTACAAAGAAAAGCCTGCTAAGTCAAAAAACAAAAAGATGACTTAGGCAAAAATCGAGGCATCCCGCTGACTGTAAGCTTAAAATAAACAGTTCAGGCAAAAGTTAGGGATATCAAAAGATGAAAAAAGAGAAGTCAATAAATTCCTGAACGACACAATGTTGTGACTACCAAAAGGAAGAAGTGACTGCCATCTCAAAAGTTCTCTTTGTTTGCGAACCATCAACATTATCAAAGGTACAAATCTAAAAGTCTCTTGGAACCTGAATGCATAAGTTGAATTAATTGAGCTTAGGATTGAAGATCATCACGAAGAGGGGGTGGGTACAATCAAATTTTGAGCCTTTATCCTTTGTTTCTTAAACCGTGAACCAAGCCACGTTACAACCCTTGAAAGTCCTAACTGAAGCATGGTTAGTTCAAAAGCATACTGTCACCAAAAGGGTATCCCGACTCCTTAAAGTTTACTGCAAATGTTAAGTTGATATCCTGTTTTTCACAAACATCACATTATTACAAATAGCATGTTTTTACGAATATCACGCTTTTACATCTCTTGTTTTAATGTTTTTTTCAAAATTCAAGACAAACGTATGCATTGCATCTCATGAATTCATTATTAAACATATTCTGCTACATAATTTCAAATGTTAGCATCAGAAAGAACTTGCACAGGGTACAACTAATGACTGAAAGTTATCCCGACAGACAAGATTATGCCGAGAAGCAATGTATCCTACGTATACAAGGGGCATGGCATGCTTTGCCCAACCAATCTGGGGCAATCCAGTCAAGATTCCGAGAACCTCTCAAGGATGCCAAAATAATCAGGGGCACACATCCAAGAAGATCTGAAGCTACTTCTCAACCAACATAGGACATCATATTAGGCATATGATTACTAGGGGCATGTCTCCTAAAGTGCACATCTTATAAAGTCCTCGCAAGGCGAATCTTTCCAAAGTTCCTGCTAACTGGGGGCAAATCTATACAAGTCCAGTTTGACATTTTAAGTGACGTGTCCTAAATCAAGTAGTAGGTACTATAATACTGGGGGCAACTTTCACCCATGTCTCCCCACAAAGCCGGGTTCACAAGATCATATCCCCACAGAGTAATCATTAAGAAGAAATCTTCAAATGCTCTCGTCCCGACAAAGACATGGCTGCCCAACAGAGTTTACATCTTCAACACTGTCGCTCTCCTCCAACATGATTTATCAATATCTTTATTACCAATCAGGGAACATCAAGTCACTGATCATCTCCAAGCAGAAATCATAAATTCCCAGCTGAGCATCTCCAAATAAGATCAAACATCAAAATCACGAAGACATAGAGATTTATTTTCTCAATCAAGACAACATAAATCATATTCACATATCATATGTCATAAACATATTCATACATTGCATACATTACCTCATAATGAACTCATACATAACATACAAAAGCTCTCATTTATTTTGAGGGATTCATTACATAACCCATGCATCATGACATTGCATAAAGATTAACCTTACCTTTTTCAGAATACAGGTACCGACAAATAAACGAAATCTCCAACTTTCCAAGATCTAATTCAGCTACTACGAATGGTACTGACACGATCAACGCGCGAAGATCTAATTCATTTACCACGAACGGTAATGACACGATCACTTTCAAAGTCTAATTCAGCTACTACGAACAGTACTGACACGACAAAAGATCTAATTCAGTTACTACGAACGGTACTGACACGGTCAACGCTCAGAGATCTAATTCTATCATCACGAACGGTGTAGACACGATCAATGACCAACTAAGTCTAATTCAGTTACTACGAACGGTGCTGACACGACAAGAGAATCTAATTCTATCATCACGAACGATGTAGACACGATTATCTCTCCAAGATCTAATTCGGTTACTACGAACGGTACTGACACGATCAACTCTCAGAGATCTAATTCTATCATCACGAACGGTGTAGACACGATCACTGACTTTCCCAGTCTAATTCAGCTACTACGAACGGTACTGACACGACAAAAGATCTAAAGTATCACGAACGGTACTGACACGATCAATTCCCAAGGATCTAATTCATTTACTACGAACGGTAATGACACGATCAACGCGCAAAACTCAACTACCAAGATGGCATCCACAAGCCCATCTCCGACAAAAGTCCTTACTTCAAATAGGGCAAATTTCTTGGTATTCTTATGTTCAATCATCTTCCACCTTCAGATGCCGACTGGCGCGCAAACCACTCTACATCTTCAGGTTTAAGATAATTGAACAGGGGCAGCTGTCATACCCCAAAATTTGCCCATGTTATTTTTCACACATAAAAACAAATCATAAGACAAAGCTCCAAAACACAGTCTCCCACACAGAAGTTCTAAACTAGGGTTTGAATAATTCAGAGGAAAATCATTGAATCAATGGCTCAAGGTGGTTCCATAAGGTCACTAACATCCCAAAGCATCTCCATATAAAGTTTCAAGACAAACAGAGCAAACTTAGTCCCACAAATCATGACTAGGTCAACAGTCGACTCTCAAGGGCAAAACAGTCATTTCAAGCCAAAATACAGTCAAAAGTTCCAGATACTTGGTCAACAACATCCTCATAACCCTAAAATCATCATTTGATCAAGGATTGATCATGATGATGCAAGGAAACATCAGAAGAGTCAAAAGTCAAAAGTTACTATTTTGGGCATGAGCTGAAAAAGTCAATCAAACTTTGAAAATTCACCAAATATTCATACTTCATCAGAAAAATTCCCACTAAAGCCTATTTTGAAAGGAATTCATTCCTCTATCCAATGGTCCAAGAATCAGAGCTCATAGGTCAATGGTTTAAGAGATATGGCTTCATACATTATAGGTCCTTTTCAAAAGTCAACAAAAAGACATTTTTTTCAAAAGGACATAAAATGAAAATGGAGAATAATTTTGATATGAGACTAAAGACACTGGCTAGAAGACTCTTTAAGGTTTCCAAAAAGTCTACAAGCTTGAAAAAATATTGAGATATGGAGAAATGGCGTGATATACAAGTTCACTTATTTTTCAGATGGGTACAAAGAGGAAAAAGCCTAAAATTCAAAACATTTCCAAATGGGCCTATATTATTTCTACCCAATCTTCATCATAAGCCCATGCACGCCCTAAGACTAGTTTTTTTTTTATTTTTAGGTTTTTATTATTTATTTTATGGTTTTTATTATTTAAATCATAAATTAAACATATAAAATCATAAAAATAGTTAAAGATTTTAGTTTGCCTCAATTTCAATCAAATATATCACATTAATGATATAAAATTCGTGATCCATAGAGCTTGATTGAAAAATATTGGATTTGGACTTATTTAGAAGGTTTTAAAATATATTTCTAATCAAATTTTTCAAACTTGGCATAACAAGATTCAAGAAGATTTGATTGAGTTTTACAACCCTAAAACATTCTCTATAAGTATGTGAGCCAAGCCAAAGCATAGGGATTCACGAGTTTGCAGCCAAAAGACCTAACCCGAGTTCAAAAAGGCACAAAAATTCTCAATCACGTTTTCCAGTTGCAGGCGAATTCAAGGATTCCTTTTTGATCAATTCACATCCCTAAGGTATCAAGGAAGCTTCCCAGATTGGTTTCGAGTCCTGAAGCGTTGCAGATCATCGCCAAAAACCCCACGGTTTGTCAAACCTTAAACTGCATCGTATCCATACATACACGCATCTTTAATCAATTTTAACTGCATATTTGTGTTTGTTAAGGTATTTAGATGAATTCTGGATGGTTAGTTGTTTGTTTGCGCACCTATAGCGAATTATGCCATGAAAGAGAACTAGGGTTTCGTTTTAGGGATTTTTGTTACAGGTACACTTGAGCCAAATTGAGGCCATGGCTGTCTTCGTGAGATATGGACGAACACTCCCATGGCATCGCGAAAAGTTTTAGTTGGCATTTGCTTGGATTCGTAAACGCAGGTTTGTAGTGACGGACACCGTCCGTAGGTAAAGCTCTTTTTCAGACCTAAGGCGACGGACGGAGGTAGGAGATGACGTACGTGTCTCCTTCCCATTGGCCCACTTCGCGCGCGCGTTTGGTTCAAATCCGGGAAGATCCAGTGGATTAAGATGCACGCTGTACCATACTCCCTCACCATCTCAGCCATTGGATGCAGTCTGGGATCAATCCAACGCACCCTAGAACGAGGGCGCACCATGCACTTCATGCGCGTACTGCATGCGATCCCAGCTAAGTATTTTTGCAATTTTTTTTATTTTTAATTATGCAACATATTATTTTGTTTATTTATATATATATCTATTTTGTTTTTAATTCTTTTTTATTTCTTTTTAAGTTTATAAAAAACTAATAACTAATTTTATAAAAAATATTTTTAATATTTATTGTTTGTTTTTTTAAATCATTAATACTTATATTATTAGTATTAAAAAACACTTATTTTTATACTAAAATCCTTATTTAATTCACTAATATTCTAAAGATTTCCAAAAAATATATTTCGCATCCGATTTTAATTTTCGACTCGATTTAATTAATTAGGTCGTTAGACCAATAATTAATTAAATTATTTATTCTCCTTTTTTGCAACTTCGTACCCTAATTAGGGTTTATGAAGAATAAGCCATACACTGATTTCATTTGATTTTCTTGTTATTAGGGTTAGCAATATAATTCGCCTCGAGTGCGCGCCTTCAACAAACCTCGAAGATAAGTGTGCTGCTTTATTTAATTTTATTCTTTTAATTGATTCGTTGTTAAGGTTTGCCTCGCCTTCACATATTTTCTGCCTCATCTCAGGGTTTACCTTCAAGGCAACCTTCGCCGAACGACCATATCATATCAAAATGCAAAAAAGCTAAGTATCTCTCATTTACTCACTCATTTTCAGTTTATTGTTTCGATCTTCTTATTTTAGAGTCAGAAATATTTGCCTCTGAATCAGCCATGCACTCACCCTGTTCTTCTTTGTATGTTCTTTTCAGGAATCCTAAATCGCCAAAGCTACGAGTTTGGTAACCCTAAATTTTACTCCCGTTGTATTTTTCTTTTATTATTATTTGTGTCAAACCCCTTTGTTGGGATCCGCTGGTTTCAATTTCCCTTCCCCTTTATTACTTTATAACTGCGTGGTTAGTAATTTAGGGAGTGCAAGATTGTAATTAACCTAGAATCACTAATTTACAAGATAATATAATTTGAATTGAATCACGTGATTGATGCACACACGCACGCTTTTTGGGTAACCCTCTCTGTTGCCTTGTTGCCTGTTGCCTTGTTGCCTGTTGCCTTGTTGCCTGTTGCCTTTGTGTTTTTGCAGAATAAGCCTCGTCCCTCGAATTCGAGGATACCTCAGCCATGTTGCCTCGATAAAAAGGTCACGACCCTAATGATGCTGCCTTCGATACACAAATGACCTCGACCCTCGGAAGTTGCCTACGAAGAAAGGCTGAGGTATCTTCTGGCTGCCTACGAAATGGCTTATTCTGATCCTTGCCTTAGACTACCTGCCCTTCTATGGCATGGGACAGTCTTATGGCAAAGGATGCTTCGATGACCCTTCAACCTCCAAACGAAAGGCTTCCTGCCCTCTTATGGCAAGGATAGACCCTTTCATTCTGAAAGGCTAAAAAGAGACCTATCATCTGAGTTTAAGGTAATTGCCCCTAATTGCCTTGCAATGCTCATCTTTAATATTCTTTCTCACAATTCTTCAAAAACTGGCTACGCTCATTTACGAGCTAAAGTCCACTTTTCTTCTTTCATCTACATTTTCTGAAAACGAGCAAGCAAAGCAATTAAGAGCCCATGGAAAACCATGGATGCAAAGGGTGCCTTACACCTTCCCTTTGCATAAATTACCCCCCGAACTTAGATTTCTTTAAAAAGGTTTTTTTTTCTGTTTCTTTTTGCCTTTCCGAATTTGTTTGGATAAAATAAAAGTCGGTGGCGACTCTTGCTTACCGCGACATTTCGATCGATAAAAAGTCAGTTCACCGTATTACAGGGTGACACCATCAATGAGACCCAAAGTTTCTAGACACTCGGTGTTCACAAATTTTGTGGGAACAACCGAACGTTCGTAGAAAGCAACATATTTTGTTCGTTGAGCATCATCTCGGAAGATAATGTTTGAAAGGTCGGGAGGTGGTCGCTCGGGACGCTCACCACGGATTAATGAACGTGGAGGCATGGTGAGTATGGAAATGAAAAATAAAAATGTAGTGTAGAAGAGTAGAGAATGGTGTGATAGTTGTGAGGAAGAAGAGTGGTGGTGGTGTGGTTTTATAGTGAGGTTTGAAAATGGGGTGGTTAATGGAGAATTAAAATGGATTAATGGTGGTGTTTGAAGTTTGAATAGAATAGAAGAATGGGGAATGAATGGAGTTTAAGAGGTGAATGATGGAGGATGAATGAGGTTAATGGAGTTTAAATGGAATAAATAGGGGAAGAATGAGGAGAATGAATTTTGAAATTCAAATTCAAAATTCAAGAGGGAGAGAAGAAATGGTCTGCGTGGTCAAATGCAGACTGCTGGCCTTGGGAGACGCGCGTCTCAGGCAGTCAGTCTGCTGGGGGACAGGGTATGGAGACGTGCGTCTCCTGTCCTTGCATGCTGAGGTCTGGTCCCACAGAGGTGGAGACGTGCGTCTCCTAGCTTAGGGAGGTGATCTCCACGCATGCAGTTGTCAAGACAAGTTCTGACAGATAGCAATAAGTATGGGATACTAGTTCAGAACAGTGTCATTTTTTCATACTTTAAACAGCAAAAAAAAAAATAGACTGAGTGAGAGATATGCATTCATGAATATATAGCAATCAGACAGCAGAATATTATAACACAGCAGCAGAATATTATAACACAGCAGCAGTAGTGAATAAAATATTGCATTTAAAATTAAACCAGTACTGAGTGTTAACAGAAGCAGAAAGCAAAAGTGCAGAAAAATGTAAATCTAAACTAGGAATAGAAATTACTAAAACTAGAAATAAAAATCTAATAATCTAAACGGTCACATCTAGCCACGTCTATTGTTGTTCTGATTAGACTGAATGTGTTTGAAAACTTCGTCGAACTGAGCATTTACGGTGTCGATAAAATCGAAGAAATGCATTTGCAAAGTGTGTAGCTCGTTGCGCACATGTTGTATATCTTGTTGTAGCGCAGTGATTGCTTGTTCGTGCGTGTTCAGATTGGGCATCCTTTGATTTACCGATGCGGTGGACGTAGCGGGTTTTTGTTGCTCGACCTCGACATCAGTCATATCA